>NC_053126.1:19517168-19702168 GCF_010015445.1 Perca fluviatilis | reverse complement strand
CATGTGATATATTGGAGATTGAAAACCAACAATTTGTGAGCGTATATGCAAAAGAAAGTTCACTTCAACTTGAGATGTGTGTACTAATTTTTAGTAATGCTGGGTATCAAACTTCCACAGATATTTTGTTGCTTCACATAACTCAAACTCAGTCAAAAGGTTTTATACTCTAAATATAAAATAATAGAATGAAACGGAGTAGAATACAGAGCAGGATCAGCACAGACAGCCTGCTCTGTGTGCTTGTTAATCCTGTCTGATGTCTCTGACTGGTATAGGTGTTGTGTCCAGGCCTTTAGTCAGCTGCAGTGTGCCCTCTGACAGATTTGGGGCAAGAGACAGAAAGCCAATATGAGCTTCATCTGTGCTGCTGGACGGCCCACAGAGGCGCTTATGTTACCCTGAAAACTACTTTACTACTACTACTACTACTACTACTACTACTATTTTAAAAATAGGGTTTTCATGATTTCAGAGCAGGTTAAAAGTTGTAAAAAAGTTTCTTGCCCTTTTACATCTGCCTACTTTACTTTTGTTTTACACTCAATCTTGCAGTCAACCTAAATACTACCTTGATCATGCAGAACTTTGAAATGTGTTGCTGTCTCACATACTGTAACAAAGAATCAGTGTTTGAGGAGGATTATCAACGATTAGAGACAAATTTGTCCTGAAATCTCAAAGTGTTTGCAGACACAATCAGGATAAATATAAAAGGAAAAGGGCAAACCATTCACACAAACCTGAAGGAAAAATACACCTTTAGATAATCTTACACTGCATTGATCACCAGCCTGTGATGCCCACTGCATGACTTCTGATATACGATTGTCATTTCCATTTTCAGTATACCAATTTCCCTGATTTTCAAGATTTTGTGTTTGTTTTTACTACTCCAATAACTTTGGAATGAGTAAATCGGTATAGCAAATCTGAGTTGAGTAGATAAAAATCTATTTAAAGTTTTCTTTTTCTCCTTGCAGCTGTGCTGGAAATGTTTCAATCGCACCATTTATCTGATCTGACATGTACTGTATATCTAAAATTACACACCACAAAACTAAACACCCAAACCAGGCCTAATCAAGGCACAATGTCAGCGGTTCTGTTTAAAGCAGTGTTCAAGTATCATTTATCTGTAATACAACAACAACAACAACAACAATATTGTCCTTGCTGCCTCTGTGTGCAGTGTTGCTGCTGTTGTGTTCCCAGCCAGTTGACATAGAGCCTCCCTCTCACCAGCACCTTTGGTGGGAGATGTGTCCTCTCCCTCTGTTCCCTGCCAGTGGTCCTCTTCCTCCCCCCCTTCACAAGGGTCTTCTAAAGAGGGGTAGATACCTAGGTTCTGCATATGGGCTTCGGCCATCTTCTGCACAGCTACACACAGGTAAACACAGCACACACACACACACACACACACACACACACACACACACACACACACACACACACACACACACACACACACACACACAGGGAGACGGCCACACACACACATGGACACAGGAATAGAGGGATATGTTGTTTTGGTTTTACCACGCTTCAACACTGTCAGTTTTTATCAAGCCTCACAGGGGTTTTTGAATACATGCCAGGCAGGCAGGAAGCCAATTAAACAAATGCACTGACAGACAGACAGGCAGGCAACTGCAAAACAGTATCCCACACTGATATTTTGAGCCTCTGTTGTTGTTTTCTATTTCTACTCTCACCCTGTTCTCCCATCTGTTTTTTGTACCCTCTTCTTTCCTCGACTGCCTGCCCACCTCAGCGCTTTCGCCTAGCAGTGCTGACTCAGACCCTTCTCTTACTTCTTTTGGGTCACCTTGACTTCTCTCTCTGTCTTTTTCACACCCTCAGATACACAGTGAGGTCACTTATTCTATTTTATGGTAGGTTACATAATTAAAAGTTATTCTGAGGTGGCTCTCTCTTCCACTCTCTGCGTAGAAGCTGATGAAGGACATATTTCTGATGCAGTAATGAGGCTTCCTGGCTCATTATATCATCACTCGACATGCAACACACACACAGAAATTCCCATTAAATGAAGCTCTGCTGACAAGCTCTGTTAAGTAGATTTGTGCTGATTTAAGGACCACATGCAACAAGCAGGAAGCCACATGCATGAATGCACAAAAGAAAATACATGTTTGTGTTCATGCATGTATTTCTATCCTGCCTACATGCGTGTGTTCATGTCTGTGTATGTGTGTCACAGCTGTATACACAACTGACTGTAATCCTGGATGATCCAGACTTTCCTAGACTCACACTCAGTGTCTCACAGCTGTCACACTCTAATCTCTCTCTTTCTCCCTTTATCTCTATCTGTCACACACACATATACAGATCCTGTTGTAGATTGTACAGTAAGAGCAGAAAAATGCCTATGCGCATCACATATACGTAGAAAGAAAAGAAATAAAGGCTCTTAATGCATTTTTTCCCCTTTTTCTGCTATTATGAAGCATGGAAAGCAAGAAGGAAATTGACTGCAGCGAAGCACGGTAAAACAAAAAAGGACTTAAACACAAGGATAAATCACAACACACAACCACCACCTGTAGTACCATTACTGCTCACACCTACCTCTGAGTGATGGAGGCTGATACACGTTTGGATTGACACGTTTTGGTTTCAGCACTCCATTTTCTCCTACGACCCACTGCGAACAAAGAGAGAGAAACATTACCCCACATTTTCCACATAACTTTCTCTTTAAAAATCCCGCCCAGACATGATTTAAGACTCCTGATACTGTTTTTTCTTTTTAGTTCACTCCAAAAATCCAGAATCTATGAATATGCTAATATTGTTAATTTCTGGACACAAGATATCTTCTATTTCATTATGTGTACTGACTGGAGACTTCAAGTTTTCACGTCACACTTAATTTGTTGCATACTGGACCATGATTGGCTCCAAACTAACTGTTATTTCACAAGGTGAGCACAGAGAAAAAAGAAAAGAAATCCTTCTAGTGTCAAACTCTGCACATACAGTATATACCGTACATCATTCTGCAAAGTAAAGGTCAATCATCCAAGTGAAGAAACAATGCGCAAAACAATAAAAAAATTCTAGTACAGGGGGGCTTGAAGTTTATTTCTAAGAATTCATATATATGTCTTTGTTCAAAAACTTCACAGAAGAAGGCAAGGTATGGCAAATTAATTATATAGCACATTTCATTCACAGTGGCACAGTTGATGATGCCGACAGACATCTTCAAACCCCAAATGCCATGTTTTTCATGGCTGCACCTTTACATCATATTAAAAAGTCCTTTCTTTCTTACACTACCTTTATTTCTATGGCACTACATGTGTTGTGTTCGTCAGCCATGCAATGCAATATTTGCAGGACAGATTTGGCTACCGAGAAGCGTCAGTATTTGCCAGGATACTTATTTCCTCCATCCATCGGAGTTAACACTTCCCCAAAGTACTGCATGGCATATTTAATTCTTCGACACTTTCTTTACTAGAGTTTAAAATTCAACAAAAAATTCTTATCACAGGGTTCACTTGTTTTTTTTGGAATCTTTCAGTCACATCTTGTGGTCTTCCTCAGGGGATAATTGTTTTTCAAACATATTTCTAAGTTCAAGATCGAACCTTCTTTTAAATAAATGATTTTTTGGGTTTGAAAATGGTTGACCACACACATGAGTTTGTGATGATGGACACTTTGAAGGATAGCGGGGTTAAAGGTCCCATGACATGGTGCTCTTTGGATGCTTTTATATAGACCTTAGTGGTCCCCTAATACTGTATCTGAAGTCTCTTTCCCGAAATTCAGCTTTGGTGCAGAACTACAGCCACTAGAGCCAGTCCTACAATGAGCTTTTCTTAGTATGTGCCATTTCTGTGTCTGAAGCTATTGAGGAGGAGAGTGGGAGTGGCAAGGTGGAGGGTGGGGGTGTGGCCTTGGCAAACTGCCACTTTTCTTGTTTGAAAGCCATGATGTCTCTCTCTCATGGGTGGGCCAAATTCTCTGGGTGGGCAAAGCAGAGAAAGGGGAGGTAACCTTGCTTGTTATGACCTCATAACAAGCAGATTCCAAAACGGCTCATCTGAGCTTTCATTTTCTCAAAGGCAGAGCAGGATACCCAGGGCTCGGTTTACACCTATCACCATTTCTAGCCACTGGGGGACCATAGGCAGGCTGGAGGAACTCATATTAATGTTAAAAAACCTCATAAAGTGAAATTTTCATGCCATGGGACCTTTAAATAAGTTATAACATTACAAAGTAAATACCAGTTGGGAGCTGATATTTTTGAGGCAGACAGCAGATAATAGAAAAACAAAGCATTATGATGTTTTACAATAAAATGGCTAACTCCAAAAGGAGGGTGGTTGATTCTTTTAGTCCATGGGATTGAGTGAAGAGGACAGATGAGAATGCACAGATACTTATTATAGCAAAGGTTTTGAATTCACCTTTACCTGATGGGTGGACTGATCATCCTCAGGAGATGACTGGTCGGCTACTCTAAACAGTGTGGCAGGTGTTGGCCTCCTGCGCCGGATCTATAAACAAACACACAAGCAAACAAACATAAAGGGCAGACATAAATAAATGAATAATTAAACTGTCAGACACTGTATTATTAATAATGCTCAGCACGAAGCCTTATCAATCAAATGGAAGCTACTGGCAGTTGATGCTGGTAAAGGGCATGCTGGGGCCTTGCTGCCTTCATCAGTGCTGTTGCCCAATTGGCTGACTGGTCAACCAGTGGTCAGGTCAGAGCACATGCCATGGTCAGTAGAGCAGAGGAAGATTCATTATGTAACTTACTGATTTCATAGACAGATACAGTGAAAGGCATGTTGTGCAGAACAGAAGCTATAGTCATGTTGCTCAAGTTTAAAATGATCCATTATTTATAGAGTGATAAAGCTTTTGATACAGGATTTAATTGAACTGAATGACCTCTTCACACAACACACAAGCGTGTTTGATCACCTGAGTGCACCATGCATGGTCATACTGTATACACCTTCACAGACAGAGGGACCATAGAAAAGTGGAATTTAGACTTAATAAGCCTCAGCAGTCAGCCCAGACACTCCCCTACGCTGTCCAGTCTCCCTCTCTGACGGCGACACACACTGTTTCCTGGAGGCTCAAGCCAGGTCGCTGTCGGTCTGAGAGCAGACAGCCAGACGGACTGCAGGTCTGCACTTCACCTCTCGTAGAAGTCACTGTATACAGTGAACTCTCTGTCCCTATGGGAACAAACGCCAGGCTATGCCCCTCCAGCTTGCTAACATGGTGCCCTGCCTGTGCGACTGCACTTTTACAGTTTGGCATTTCAACAACAACATGTTTGAAACTGATACTCAGTTTAGTCCTTTTAAAGGCAAACTACACCAAAAATCATTTGAGTATCAAACCTTAACCCCCTGTAGAGTTGAACAAGGTTTAAAAAGGTTAGAGCTCATTTAAACAGGGTTGTGTATGAGGACTAGGATACAAGTCTTGTATTTAGCTGTATTTTGGAAAAAAATATAAGAATATGGACAATTAATCAACAACTATTTTGATAATTGATTAATCCTTTCAGTTTTTTCATTCATTCACCTTTTCATTAATCAATGGCAAAATGCTGATTTTCTCTGATATATATATTGTGAATAATAATAATTGTGAATTGTAATCTTAATCTTTTGGTTTTGGCCCCTTGGAACTTGTTTTGGGAATTCTGATCTGGCATTTTATGATTATTTTATGACTAAATGATAAATCGATTAATCAGAAAAATAGTGTACATATTAATCAGTGACGAAAAATAATTGTATGTTGCCATCCTTTACAGGTTTGCAGTTGAGACGGAGTGGTTTGAGAAGTTTCTCTGGATATTTTGCTATTTTTGTGTTAAAAGACAAATTCAAGTTTAAAAACAGCCTCTGTTCTGCTGGAAGGATCAAACTGCAAACTTTTTACAAGCCACCTTTAGAGCAAACAGGAAGTAACTGTTTGATACTCAAAACGTTTGGGGTGGCACATCACTTTGATAACAATAATGAAATAATAAAGAAAGATTTACATCTAGAGCTCAATACTTTGACTTTAGCTGACATCTATAAAACTAACTTTTGGATAAAATACTGTGTGCCGAGAGTGAAAGCAGTGCAACTAAGTGAGCTAAGTGGACTTGGCAGGTCAGACAAACGAGGTATTGAAAAGTGTCCTTTGTGGAGCAAGCCAACCTTGGCCATGGCATGAACCCTCACTGTTTACGGCACTACATAACATCGCAGTAAGAGTTAAGTAGTCTGGCTCTATTTAGTGTTAAACTGCTCTATACTGTGAGATGTGTTTGTGGTCGTATCCCATACGTCTTGTTAAGCGAGGTGTGCGTCATCACTGTGAGGCACACGATGCCAAAGCAGATGCTTGCTGGGCCGCGGGGTAAAAAGAGTAATCAAATGAGGATTTTACCCTTATTTATGACACCCGACATTAATCTCGTCAGGCAACTTCCAGCTGTCGTGTCTCCCCTGGATCTCTCACACTATCCATCTTTCTCTCATTCACTTCTCATTTCCATCTCACTTGATCTCTGCTTCCTCTATCCTATTTACTTCCATGTCCATCCTTCATTCCTTGACAGTGACATTTCCCCCACTCTCCCCCTCTGCTCTCTATCGCCAGAATGCATCATAACTGAAATTAAGTTACTTTTGACTTGGCTGTCCTTTCGATCTCTCTCTTTCTCTCTTTACTGGCAGGGAACATCCACAGGGCTCCCACACATCTCCCCCTGGCAAGGTGTGGCGGCCTGGGGCTCCATGATGCTGTGAACCCTGCTGCCTCTGCCTGCCTGACACCTGCTACCAGCCTTGCAGGGCAGCCTGAGGTGTCTCACACAGAGACCCACAACAGAGAGCACACACCAGATGTTGCCATGACCAAGCCTATGCCCGAGTCCTGTGGCATTAAAGCCAATAAACTGGGAAAACCACTGGATTGGTCCTCTAATGTCCCCCCATGCAGGTTATGGCGAGGAAGGTTTAAGGGACAACCTAATGGTTCTGCTGGTTAAGGTATCCATGCCAACAGATTCTTACAGGTCTACAATAATTTAAATGGTGAATGTTTTCAAGCAAAACTGCCCCAAAATTCCAAGTTATAGCTACTTAATTGTCAATATTCACTGCTTTTTCCCTGTTTTATATTCTTTATACTATTGTAAATTGAATGTCTTTCAGTTTTGGAATGGTCAGAACAAACAAGACATCTGATGAGGTCATCTTTGACTATGAGAAACTGGGATGGACATTTTTTTACTATTTTCAGACATATCAAATACTGTTTAATCGATTACTCTGGACAATAATCAGCAGATTAATCAATAATGAAATTATGATTATGATTGTTAGCTGTAGTCCTAATTAACTTTGTTAGCTGTAGTCCTAATTAACTTTAGTTCATAAAGAATTTCACATCATAGCAAAACATTTTACTTTACCACAAATTTCTAGTTCAGTCTAATAAGTACAAAATAGCTGTCACACCACTTCTTTAAGTCCTACTTCTGTTTCTTAAGGTATGGTTGTGTTACATTAATGGAAAATAAAGCCCTGGATATATCCACAGGGCTAATATGTGCAGAATAACATGTATCAGCTCCACATTACATGTTTCCAGAGTGATGTATGTAATGTCCAAGGCCTTGGATCTTTATCTACCATTGTTTGCTGTCTCTGTAGTGAAAACTATGAAACAAAAGCAAAAATTCCCATTTTTCATACTGTCTGAAGTCCATTTCATCACCCCTGACAATGACATATAATAAGATGTCATTGAAAGAGACAGTTGCTGAATGAAAAGATTCAAAACTACAGAGTCCAGTTAATTTATTCAGGTGGAGATAAAAATAGAGACGGTGAGATAGATGGAAGGTAAAATGATTGTGTGGGATAATTGAGGTCACTGAGAAGCATAATCTGTAAATCTGATGATCTATTTACCTGTGAGCACACATGTAGTGTGTGTGTGTGTGTTTGCGTGTGTGTGTGTGTGTGTGTGTGTGTGTGTGTGTGTGTGTGTGTAGATGACTCTCCTCCTAGTGTCATCATGTAATCATCATGGTGGTCTTGTGAAATGCCAAGACCTGACCTCGTAAACCAGGAAAAAGAGTCCACCTCCCAGGTAAATTATAAAACAGGTTGTAAAGTAAATGAAAAGACAATAAAACCAATCAACATACATAAATGCTTTTGTAGCAAGCAAACACAGATGTATCTTTCTTTTATGCACATTACACACACACACAACGTGATGGTGACAGTGTTGGTGGTGGCGGCGACGTGCTACTGTATGACATTGGCAATGCCAGATGACATAAATACGCATAGTGAATTTAGTAATTTTCCAGCCTTAAAACCAACCCCATTCTCCCAGAGTTACATAATATGTGTGTTACTCCCTCACACACACTGGGGCACAGTGTGTGAGATTACTCCCGCTACGCTTTATCCCTCATCCCTCCTCTACTTCCCTAAACCCCCTGCCTCCAATCTCCCAAACCCTCTCCTGTGCTGGCAGCCATTGCTTTTGTACCTAGATCAGTTGAGATGCTGTGGACTTGCACGCAGGGGCTCTATGCAGGTTGCTGCAGTGGCCTTTCAGCAGCTCCACAGGTGTACGTCTGCAGGCTTCTCTGAGAGGAAGCAGCGTCTCTCTAGCTTTCACACAGAACTTTGGTCTCAATAAAAACATTGGCTAATGGATTGCAGCAAATGAGATGTTTCAGTTTATCTAAATCTGATGAATGAATTTGAATAATGTGCTGACTCTGCATTGTGTGACAGATAGAGGAGGAAGAGAGAAGCCTAGATTCATTGTATCGCCGATTGTTAGGCTAAATTAACTTTGTTGAACAACATCATGTATGTTTTTTATGTAATCCCCTCTTATTAAGTTTTAATCAAACAATCATGGTTTTATATTCCTACTTTCATTGATTTGTATTATCTTAGAGTTGTATTTTTATAAGTCTGTCAAGTGTAATTAGGGGCAAGGACGCTAAGTAGCCAAGAATGACTCTAATATAAGACTCCAATACCTTATTCTGTGCTGTGTGGTGTACATGAATCATTGGTAAATATTGACTCTGCACATGGTAGGTGTGTGTTGCCTCAGCACAGTCCTGCGTAGCAGCCTGGGTGCAGATCAGCTGATATAGGTCTGCTCTTCAGAGGCCGTCCTCTTAGCCGGTGCTCTCGTGGCTAGGCCTATAAAAAGCTGCAGCAGTAGGACAGCATAAACTAGATCGGAGGGGTCCCTGGGGCCCCCGCACCAGCGCTAACAGTTGAGCATCTCCAGGGGAGTCAGCTGTGCAGATCTGGTCTCAACGCAAAGACAACACAGAGAGAAAGACATCTCAGATCTCCTTCCCTGTCAGCTTAAATCTCTTGTGTCCAATAGCACTGCATTACACCGGGCCATCCTATTAAGCAGTGTGCGGGGGCATCACTCAGATTCATATGCAGCTTTTCTAACTCACTCCCTCTTGGCCCAGCTGTAACCCAGCTCTGGATGGATAGATATGGATTTGTACAAGATTGATTTTCTGTTTTCTGCCCGCAGGCGCATGCCACTACATCACTCAGAAATAAGCACTTGTGTATGTGCATACAGTACACCAATGGGAACATACTCATATTGTTCAACCAGAAACTAATGGGAGGTATATGGAGTAAATTTGTGCAAAGAAATGTAGGTCTTGTGTGTGAAGTCTGTTCCCCCTTTGAAAAGAGTTTCTGAGTGGAGTAACTCTGCTGTTCTTCCCAGTGAAGGTGGATTAAATCTTTGGTTTGTGATTCTTCTTTTCTTTTTATTTCTATTGTAGAAAAATAACTCCATGGGGCAGCACATAAATCATTCACCCTTACAATTTCGGTCACCTCCAGTTTATCTGTCATTACCGTCTCTTCCTTACAACCTCAGATACGTCTACTGAATACAAAGTTCCCTGTCTCTCCTCTTGAGACCATCTCTGTCCATCTACTCTGCTGCAGTTTTATTCCCTGTCTCTGCTGTCGTGATCTTTAGCCGGTTGAACTCTGAAGAGCAACTCAATTAAACAAAGCCATGATGTTGCCATTTTCCCTGGGCCATGCCCCCCCCACCTCTCCCTCAGTGAGCCTTTTGAAATGAAGTGGCAGAACCCCATGTGGTGTAAGTGCAATCTCGCAATGAGTTCAATAACACAATAAAGTGAAAAATGATCCCTCTCAGTATGAGCTGAGTGTTTTTCTTCTTTTGTTACATTTCTAATGCTGATACGTTTTTTGAAAAATAAAACACATGTTTTAGGGATATGTTTGTTGGAAATGTTTTGTAAGTTCAATCACAAATGGTGGAACAAAATTGTATCAACCTTGCAAGTTTAACCATTCCAAACATGTAAAACATTAATCAATTTTTGCAAATAGTGCAAGAGCACAATTGGTGTTGAAAAACAGGTTTAACAAATTACATAAATACAAAGATAAAGGTGTTGTTGATTGTATCTTATCTGGTTAGTGTGATTAGCAGCGTGCTGTGTCTTTTTAGATTTCTTTGGAGGGAGGCTAAAAGATAACACATGAAACTGTGAGCTCCAAGATGCAAAATATCAGCGTGGTTAATTTGACATCATCATTTCTGCCTGCAGTTTTGTTTGTGAGCATATCCACACTGACATTTTAGGAATTAGATTCTTTAGGTTTTGTATTTTGCTCAAATAATTGGACAGACTGTTGGCTATTGTCATGATTGAACCTAAATACCAGCCCACTCTGCCTCTTCCTGATAAAGCTGGCAGACAAAATGTTTCCATAAGCATGACAAACACAACCAAAGGCCAGTGATCATATATATCATGTGACAAACAGCTCTGTCAGACACATTCAGGCTATACTCAGTCATCACTAACAGACAGTGCTGCCAGGCAGCTTCAACAAGGCTTCAATAAGTACCACGCACTTGTCGAGTTTCCAAATGTTTTAAAGAGGGTCAAGGACGTGGCTACGCAAACTTCAACCCGAACTACAGCTCAGTGAGTTCCGAGGTCTGTCAGATATGCACATGTGCTCATTCCTATTCAAATGAACAGCATCATTGAATTCCCATAAGTCAGTGAGGCTGCTGCATGTTGCTTCTCAACATTCACATAACACTCTTGCGGTGAACTTTTGCCCCACCACTGGCTAACTGAATAAACAGATGGGCTGGAGATAGCATCTGGAGGGGCTCTCCAATGACCCCAAAAATAGGAAATAGAATTATGCTGCACCCACTGGCAGAATGATATAACACTCAGACAACCACCCCCCTCTCTCTCCTTCTCCTCTGTCTCGCTGTACTCCCCCAACATGTGTGTAATTAGCTGCTGGTTTGGCCTGTTGTTCTGTTGTAAGAAAGGTTTACCATCTCAACACAGGAGAGTATGTGCCTATGTCTAATGAGTGACAGGAAGCCACCTGCCAGGTCACAGTGCACACTGGAGCAACACATAGGGTGAGGCGACAACAGGGGGGATGCAAATGAAAGCTTTCACAGAGACGATGGACCTCGAACAGCTTGCAAACACCATAAATCTGCTTTTTTTTGTTCATGCACTCAAATTTAGTGAGTCACATTGTGCAACTGACAAAGACCAGTTCCAGAGGTCAACAGGCAGGTACAAACAAAGGAAAGCTATAGTTACTCATTTGCAACGTCATATGTACCCACAGGTGATACATCACTTACGATTAAAATCAGGTTTTGTAAGCATTAAGTTGAAATCTGAAAACACCTTCATTTATCATCTGATTGCGTAAAATCTAATTGCGTGAAAAGTTTTTTGTTTAAGTACGACAAACCATGTGTTACTGTAATATTGTGCATAACCTTGTTTCTGCTTTGGGACATTCCCCCTTAACACACTGAAGGTGACCTGCTGTGCCTATGTAAGCCCATTAAGTTGTGGGCAGATAAACATGAAAAACAAATGTCTCAACCGCTGTGACGAAAATCAGAGATTACAACAGGCACAGCAGCAATAACATAATGCCATGTCTTCTCTGTGTTGATGAAACAGAGATCAAGACCAATCCCATTTGTTTTGAGTCACGCCTCAGTGCTCCCCATGCCTACATCAGTCTGACCATCCTGTGGCTCTTTGGTGAGAGAAAGGGACTCCAGCTCCTGACACCGAAAGTAAAATCAGGAGGGAGGAAGGCAGCTCAAAGGTGCAGTTCAGGGTCCAGATTCCAGTTGCATAGAACATAGGCTACTGATATCTGACACAACATTTGGTGACAAGTCAGCGCCTGATCCGGTAAGCCCCTATCCCCCACCCCCATTCTCCCCCTGCTGTGCCACTTTTGCCTTTCTAATCCTCATCCAGATATCATCACTGCTGTTGTTGCTATATAGCCAGGGTTAAAAGTTGTTTCAGGTGCACTATGACTTCTCTGCATCATCATAAATAGTACAAATTTGGATGTGCAGATAAATTAATGCACATTAGTGGGCTTTATGTCTTCATGTCTTGACTACAGCCTGACTTGGTTTGCTTAACGAGGATCCCTGAAGCGACAAATAAGTGACTAAGTGGAATAACAACACCAACGGACAACAGAGGATTTGTTGACCATGAGGTGAAAGGCTAAGAAGGCCTTGTTGCAGCATTGCAGGCCTCCATAAGGTTCTGGACAGTGCCCGCTGCCTGTGCAGCAGGCATTATGGCGCGGATTGTTCAGTTAATGTAATCATTAGATCAACATGATTTTTGAGAATAGAATATAAATAATTGAATGGTGTAAACAGGCTTTTGTGCACATAGACTGCTAAAACAAAGTGAAATAGGAACATGAATGGACACTTTGTGCTTAACTGCTTTAGACAGATTCAGAACATGAAAGTATTTATGTTCTATTTTCCAAGACATTAATTAATGACAAAATGCCCAGACTGTCAAAAACTGGGAGGAACAAGCACATACGCAGCCTACAGAAGACAGAGGTCCATTGATTGTGTCCAAACTGTAATTACAATCTGTGGTTTCCAGCAAGGCAATTCATCTTATTTAAATTATTTCTTTCCCAATTAGTTAGCCACTACAAACATCAACTAACTGTTTTGAGTAGGCAACTTTTAAACCACTATAAGAATAATTTTCATGTATTCGGCCGATCATGTGATTGGGCAAACAGAGTCACACCACCACAGCGACATTACTGACAGTCCACATGCAAGGGGAAAATCACTGCACTGTCCTGCCCAGTCCCAGCATGCTTTGTGCTATTCAGCAGGATTTTCTTTCTGGTAGTGCATGTTGACAGTCCCCCAGACTGCTAATGTTTACCTACAAAAACATGCTGCATCAAAGGTCACTGTTTGATGTTTAACCCAGAGACTGGACTGGGTAGGGTTAAAGAGGGGTGGGGAGAGTGGGCGTGGCAGGGGAACCTAAATCACGCCCCCCATAACCCCTTTAGGTTTAATATAGATTAATGTGGAAGTGTTTTCCATTGGAAGGGTTTGGACCGATGCCCTTTCCTACCCTTTGATATTCCCTTTGATTTTCTGAGTTTGCTGTCAATTCAAAAGATCAACACGAGCTGACCAGATCAGGCTGGGTTGAGAGAGGAGAAACGTAAAGAGATGTCTGCTTGTTGAGTCCACCGGGAGGCAGACTTGGAGGGAATCAGGGATGCAGTGTCTGACCCTAATCTCTTTCCATGGCGCACATTACCCTACATCACTTGCAAAGCATGCAGGATTGGTGTGTGTGCGTGTGTGGAGTGGGGGTAGGGATGGTAAACACAGCCATGTGCTTTCTCCGTGTTGTTGCGGACAACCACAACTTTGCTCATGACCTCTCAAAGATTACTAAAAAGTGATAATCTTAAAAAATAATTTATTCTAGGAGGATTACAAGAAGATAGGAGAGCATAACATAACTTCAGATATACTCAGATATGCCAGGGATGGCATTGGAAAACAAGAAAGGAAATATGATGACAAATGTGTTTATGAAAAATTCTGATCAAGGCATTTGAGGGCTTAATAGTAGACGTTAAATTAAAATGGCTTATACAACTTACATTTTCTTTGAACGAGTGGAAAACATCTGGCAGTGAAGTGAGAAAACTTCACTTGTGATAACATTTTATTTTAGTGACGTTTTAGGTTGTTTTGGACAATGAATAGAACCTATTGAGGACTGTTTTCAGAGGTTGGTAGAAATGTGTTCACAGTGAGGTCAGTGGATCATCCTGAGTAACCTGGACATTGTAATTGAGAGAGTTTTTAATTTTTAAAAGGTCATTTTCAATGCTTTGAACAAAACAAACACAATCCCATTTGCCTTTAATGTAGTGAAGAAGGTATAAGCAACACATGTCTCAAGGGTTTTTATGGTAGAACTTGTGGACAAAGTAGATTCCTTATACATTCCTTACAGAGTAAACATTCACAAACAGGTATGTCCGGTAAGAATATAAAACATATAGAACATACAAACATGTAACCGCACTGATGTAAACAAACTATCAGACAGACAGAGCTGTCCATTAAAGTTGACCTTTTAGATTCCAACTGTGGGGGAGCTTTGGGCGACATAGTTGTGCAACCTGTCTCCATAGTAACAAGGCCCTGGTAGTTTAGGCGATAGCGGTTTTGGGGTTTAAATGCCAACAGAAAGAACAGTAAGGAGTTCCCGTTTGTGTAACAAGTTTGGAAGAATGGTATAGTCATTGCAACTCATTAGCAAAGACGGACTTGTGGGCGACAGTAATTGCTGTGGGAGGGGAAGGGAATTAAATGAATGTTGTTAACTGTTACTCCTGCCCACCCACATGTCCCTGGAGACATTCATCAGCTTGGGTAGATGCTATCTGCTTTTAAGCACACATAAACACATCCTCCCCTATACGCCCTTTGGTTTCCCATACTCCCCATTTTTTGCTTTGTTGTAACAATCAGCATTTATCCACCTGCACACACAATCACAAACAAACAGCCTGAAGCTTTATATTTGTCATGCTCTTGAAACATCTATGTGACATAGGCGTTTGAATCAACTGGTGACCTGAACAGAAGCACCAAGCTGACACAGCTGCTTTAGCACACACAACCTATCTGAAGGTAAGGCCAGGCTGCTGGATGAGAGCCAACCAACAAGCCTAAATATAGCTGATCACTGACTGTTTGGCCATAAGGTGGTTGAGCAATAAGGTCCTCCCCAAAACAGAAGGAAGTGAGAGATATTTTTTTCATATGAAGCAGCAGCTCACATATGGTAGATTGATATCCTGTGGTTTCTTGGAAGAGATCATAGGGATAAGAGCGTGATGACAGGGCATGAAAGAGAAAATAAGAGGCGGATGTGGAGAGAGCAAGTGTTTACGTGTACATGTATGTGGATTCTAGTGAAGTGTTGGGAAACATTTCCATTTCAGCAAGTCATTCAATCTACAATTCAGTATTAGTGTGTAAAATGAAAACGTTAGATGAAACAACCCTTGTGCGACATTATTATGTGAAAAGCTGGTAGTGTCAGGCAAGAAATTTACACTTGATTCAAGAAAAGCCTAAAAAGAAAAGTACCAAGAAAAGTGCAATTATCACACTTTCTCAGAAACAAACAAACTTCTTCTTATATGACAATCAGTCAAGGAAATGATGGAGCATGATTGCAAGCCAGTCTAGTTCATCAAAAGCCTCTTTAATGGAAACTGTGAAACAAGGACAGTTAATAAGGGAGCTGACCCCAGGCAGGTGAACCCAGAGATTAGGTTGTGTCGTTCTCTCTCTGCTTTCCTTCATATTGCACATCTCTCCTCGAGCTCTCAGGAGGAATCAGCCATTGGCCTCAATCTACCTCAGCACCAAACGGTTCCTACTTTGGCCCACTTTCCCCTGCTCTAAAATAAGAGCCACCAGCATTGGAGCCAAAAAAGAAAGATCAGAGTTGTCCCGCCAAAAAAGGAGCTTAAACATTTCATAGAATGATACAGGCCACGCTGATTCAGTCATTAGACATCTCTGTGGGAAAGCAAGATTGAAGGATTGTACTAACAAAAACTCAGATTACAAAGATCAGTCACATGCAGAAAGTGACAAGCAGCCAAAGACAAAAAAGTAATTATTAACAGTGGCAACAAAATGTCAAGAGCTATTTGTTGCTTCTTCGTTACAAAAGAGCTTCATACGCAAGATAATGACTCTTCAAGTCAATGCTGCATTGTTAAACAGGTCCAGATGAGACAGCAAGGCACTAATCTCATGAGGAAATAGCAAGAGGGAAATGTCATCATTATTTCTCAAATGTGTGGCAGACAGACCACGCAAACCTGGCCCTGCATGAGCAACTTGTCATAAATGAAATGAAGCAGAGAGAAAAGGTGATACAGAGTAAAGATGTTCTAAAGGGGAGAAATTTGGCCAGTTATAGTACAGCACTTCACAGCTACACTAAACAATGCTACCCCTCTGCTTGAATGACCCATGGTCCATAACAAATTCAGCTGTGAAACACTTAAAATTTAAATCAAACACAAAAGCAAGTCAGAGCTAAAGATAAAACAAAATTTCAGAATCCTAAGAAATTGATTTTTCCCAGGGTCAAACATCAATCTGTCCACCGCCTGCTCACCATCTCCACTTGCCGAGGGTCCAGGTTGGTGGGCACAGAGGCCGGCACAGCAAAATGGATCTTCCTCTCCTTTGGCTCCCCCTCGTCCTCGGTCGACACATGGGGCTCCATGGCTCTGGATCCTGGGGGTCTGACTCCCAGCGGAGAGGAGGGGTCGCTGCAGAAGATCACTATAACCTCCCTGAATGGAACCTCTCACTGCTGGGTAGCCCCACTCTCTCCAGCCTCACTCCTTCACACCCTGACTCCCTTCTTCTCTTAGAAAAACAATAAACTGAACACAATCTCTCTTTTTTACCTCCTGTCCTCTTTCCTCTCTCCAGCAGTTGCTAATAAATTCTCTACCTCTCCGGTTCTCACTCTCTCACTCTTTCTCTCCTTCCTTTACAACCTGTGCAGCTGGAGTGAATGAAGCACGTCCTTAGATGTGGCTGTGGAGGAGAGAAGTGGGTGGAGGAGAGGGGAGGGACCAAGGTCCAAAAGAAGGTGGAGATATCAGGAGAGAGGGGAGGGGCCAGAGCAAATAGGGGAGGAGAGGAAAGCGTCTGTGTTTTTTCTAGCTATCTAAGCTGAGGTTGATTTGTAATCAGAAAAAAATAATCTCATCACATCAGCTGAGCCTCTTTTGGCCTCTATTTGTGAATGAGAGATTTATGCTGAGAGAGGGAGGGAGCAGGGACTGCAAGGAGGGATAAACAAGAAAAGAGATGTATGCTACTCACATCACCAGATTTATTAGGCAGGGTATGTGATGCTATGACCAATGATTTTCAACGAATGCCTCATCAGTTATAGCGAAATGTCCATTTGTCTTCCATCCTGTAAACATTCATTAATAACGGAGACAAATCCCATTAAAATGTTTTTAAAACTGCAAACTGCATGAATAAATCAAATGAGATACTTAATAATAAAACTACAACAAAGGAAATGGAATATCAAGATCTTTGAATGGAAAATACAGACAGACAATGGTGGAGGTAGAGAGGGAAATAGAGAGGAAGCAGATTGTTGATGGCAAAGTAAAGGGAATAGAGAGAAGGGCAGTTCCAGTGCTATTTTCACGGCCTTGCTGTTATTTCATTCATATAGAGAAGCATTTGGACAGTGACGAGCAGTGGATTTGGCCTCAGGGTAGAGTTGAGCTTTGCCATGGGCCGGAATGAAGGAGATAGTTGGAGTGGTTGTGGTGGAGGAGGAGGAGGGAGAGTGAGGTGGAGGAAGAGTGAGGTGGCTGCAGGGGCTTAGTGGGCAGAAAAGAGAGGAAGGTCAAGGTGTATATGGTGCTCTGGAAGGGCAACTGGCGTTTGCAGAGTCCAGAAACACATTGAACAGTCAACTGAGTTTATCCTCGCGGTCAGACCAAGCCGAACGTGCCAGCATGTTATTTATTCACTCTTTGGTTTTCAAAGGGTTTGTCTGGGTGTTTTACTCTGCTACAAAGCCACTCCTGTCTAAAGCAAAGCACCACCTCCACATGCCTGCAAGTGGCAACTCATTATTGCATCTCTTAATGACGTCTGAAAGGTTGTTTAGGTTTATGACAAGCTAGACAAAACACAGACAGCCATTTGATTTTGTTGCCAGGTGGTTGCATAACTTCGGCAGGAATTGAGCAATATATTATGAGGAATGTGTAATAGGCTCTGTTTAAAAAAACGGCTCACTACAAGCTGAAGAATTCCAGCATTCAATAACACCATGATTGGGTAATTGTCAAATAATCTAATTAAATAACTATTAAACTGAGAAATGTTTTTTATTTAAAAGCCTGGCCAATCAGGGAGTGAGAAGCAAACATTTTATCTATGAGTCAGAGTCTTAAAGGCAGTGTTTGAGCAGGCTAGAACAGGTGCACCCCAGTGCCTTTGTTCTCCATCTCAACAAATAAGATTTAGATTCAGGACTGAATCTGATTTGTACAAATATGCTAAACCCTTATTTGATTTGAGGGCACTACACGTAAAGAGCTGTGCTGTTAACATCATGGTTAACAGCTGATTAGCTGGTGTCAGGTCAGCACTGTGTGCCAGGCAGCAAGACAGAAGGCTGTATATTAGAAGAGCGGAGGGGAGGGGCTCTCTATTCTTCCTGCAGTCACTGAGAACCTGCAAGTGGAATAGTTTCACAGCTATGGCATTATAAAAACATCTAAGAACTGGCTAAAATTCAGCTCAAAACAAGAGAACATTGTCAGCAATTTCAAGGAAATCCAATACCTGGGCAGGCCACAAATGCAAATATATTAGGCTAAAACTAAACCAGCAGAGACAGCAAAAGTACTCACTTCCTGTACTCAAGTAGAAGTACAGATACTTGTGTTAAAAAATACTCTGGTAAAAGTAGATGTACTGATTTCACTTATTTACTCAAGTAAAAGTAACAAAGTACAGGCATGTACATTTACTTAAAGTATAAAAGTAAAAGTAGCCTTACGAATGAGAAAGCTATGAAAGCTACCTGGACCACACAAATGTTACTAGAGTGCCAGCTGAGAAACTTCAGTGGACATGGAATAAAAGGCTCTTTATATGCCATTGCCTACATTTGCCAATAGGCCTAAAACATCACAGATTATTGTGACAGAGACTGGGACTCCAGGTTAATAAGATTTGACTGAGTAGTAAGATATGGATTCAATTGTGATTCTGTGAGAATTCAAACATGAATCCTCTAACTTACGTCTGAGAGGTTTGAGACATTACGTTAACATTAGCCCAAATTAAAGTCGATTTGAGACAAGACCAAGTAACGTTATCATTAACTTAATTGGTCTTGAAAACAAGAACGGCCTTGAGTAACGTTAACGTTACTACAGCACTGGTACACTAAATCAAATACTGAATTTGTTTTTAATATAAAGCTATACATGCAGATATTGTATAAGCTAGTATTAGATTATTTTCAAATAAACTGAAGGCTCGCTAACCTTAACGTTACTTGGGTTACTTAACTAAATGCTAGCAAACCAAGGCATCGTCATTGCTAGCAGGAGAACAAATGTAACTGACCATTAACGTAAACTTAATAAAGTTACCGAAACAAACAACAAATAGCTTTTGATAACAATAAAAAGATGCATTTACCTCTATGTGTTTTTTGTTTTAATTCAATGGTAAATTCTTGAAAGCCAGCAGTTTGTGGTGTTTCGGTTGGCACAATTTGCAACACATTATAACAACGTATATTCCCATCCAATTAGATTGAATTCGGTATTGATGACGTGAAAAATAATAGCAGTAACTCCACTGAAATTATTTGAAACTAAAGTAATGAGCCAATTTTGTTAAATGTAAGGAGTAGAAAGTACCAATATTCGTGTTAAAAATGTAAGGACTTAAAGTAAAAAGTCGGCACAAAAATAAATAGTAAAGTAAAGTAAAAATATCTGAAAAATCTACTTGAGTACAGTAACAAAGTATTTGTACTTTGTTACTTCCTATCTCTGTAAACCAGGCATCACTGTTGAGTGTGGTCAGTGCTCTGTGGATGTGGCGAAGTCACACTTTTTTAAGAATTTTTTGGGGGGGACTTTTCCCTTTATTTATTAGATAGTGACAGTGGATAGACAGGAAAGTGTGGAGAGAGAGAGGGGATGACACGCAGCAAAGGGCCACAGGTTACATGGGGCACATGCTCTTACTGGGTGAGCCGCCCCAGTGTTAAGTCACTCTTTGAAGTAATCCTTTGTGCCATCTGCCATTTTCTTGCATAATTCCTTTTCAAATGGAAAGTTTCAACTCTGTTCTATTCCACTTTGTTTGTATCACCGCCTCAATAGAGTTTGCTGTGGCACAGTAAACATAAATAGGATGATCAGCTGTGATCTGAGACTCCAATATAAAATGAGGCATTTCATCTCCAAAAATAATCACAATTCTCTGGCAAAATATTGTGTCTTTAATGTGTCATAATGTATCTTTCAGCCTTGCTTTGCAGATTTAGTGAGGAAAGTAACTGCAAATAAATACAAAGACGTTTATTTGGGGAAAAAAAGGATAAATTAAGTAAGAATATGAACACAAAAAAAAGAGAATAAGAATACAATCAGTGACCTAATTACAGTTAAACTATGTGCTACACTGTTGTAAATACTTAAACTAAGTTTGATGCACATAAAATGATTTATAGAATAGGATATTAGCATGTGGAGACATGTATGGCTGGATTAGGGTGCCAGTAAATCTAAATCAAATTCACACACATATTCTGTTCTTGGGCAAATCCAACAATATTTAATCCTGGAGGGTCGCTCTGTCCTGTCAGTTTGTCATCTACAGCTCCACAAGAACAGTTTGGATTAGATTAGATTAGATTAACATGCGAAGCTGTTTGGCTTTTGTTATATGGAGAAGGTAAATACTTGGTTAAACATCACTATGTCAAAGCGAGATAAATATATAAATTGTTGCACCACAAACATGAGCAACCTCTCCCTCTGCTGCATTGATTACTGGAGAGACAAATGTCGTAATTGTCAATATATGAACACAAAATGTGAGCAATGAACGCATGTAAAGTTCCTTGAGGTCTGTAAACTGCACAATTGAGCCGAGGTTGAACAAAACTACTAGTTAGCTAGTATTATTAGAACTAAATGGATATTCTTCAGTATATGAACTCATGTGTGCATAAATGGATTAACAAATAAAATCACAGTGCCTCTAAAAAACCTCTAAAAGATGGATCACACTTGCAGCCTGAGAACTCCAAGTGTGATAATAACTCCAGCAGCAAGCAGGGACATGCTGTACAAAATGTGTCACACACACACACACACACACACACACACACACACACACACACACACACACACACACACACACACACACACACACACACACACACACACACACACACACAACACACACACACACACACACACACACACACAAAAAAAAAAAAAAAAAAAAAAAAAAAAACACACAAAAAGGAAACAAACACAAAAACAGGCTCGCGAAAGACAGATTAGAAAGAAAGTGTGTAATTCTATCTACTCCTGATAAATGACGCATCTTGTAATATTTGCCAGTCGGTGGAGCAAGAGCTGACAAAAACCTCATTGTTATGAAAGTCATTCACAGGCCCATCGGCCTTCTTAAAAAGGAAACCCCCCTTCTTCAAAAAACAAAAATTTTTTCGGGGGTATGTATTGAAATATAGGTCAAAACAAAAAGGAACAATGACACAGATTAGGAAAAAAACAGAGGAAGAAAAAAATATAACAAACATTGTTCTTAGTGTCCACTCCCGAACCCATCTATTTCATGCTACCTAATTCTCTCTACCTGCAGGTGCTCAGCAATAATAAGCTGATATCTTCACAGGGGATTTTAGGGACAAGCATCACTGTAAAAGGTGAAATATTCCATTAATCAGGATCACAGAGAGGCTTTGTACCATCATAGCAGGTGTCCTGGTAATTCAGTTGAGGGGCACAGAGAGGCAGTGCCTGTCATTCAACACCTCACTTGACTCTTCACTCATCCCCTCTATGCGGTTATATAACATACCATCACACAATAAACAGGTACTGCTTGCATGAACAGTCATAGTCACATACACCTGGGAAGGCTGCACTGCCCAGCAGTTTTAGTACCAGCTTTAGTTGGGTTGCACTGTGTTGGTGATGAAAGATGCTTGTGCACCATCTGCACCATCTGCTGTTCTGTTGGTGTAATTACGATTTACAATGGTCATTGTATTGATCATTTAATTCTCTTTGACCCCATCCAGAGGTCAGAGGTCTGACACAGCTAAGGATATTTTGTGAGTTCCTAAAACTTGCATTTTCTGGATCTTCCTATTGTTATGATTTGTTTGTATTTAACAATTTTTTTTGTCTTTGGCACAACTTTGCAACCCAGTGATTAGTCTACATCGACGACAACGTTTAATTTATGGAATAGTTCAGGAGCTGCCGGAATTACTGCTGGATGCCCCTCATTTTCGGGCGGATGTCCGTCACCTTCCGCTTTCTTTGTGTTGGCATTCTAAACTCCGGTCAATTTATGAGGACTATGGTTAAGTTCTCCTCAGATCTCTGCAGGGTAAATCAAGACAGCTAGCTAGACTATCTGTCCAATTTGAGTTTTCTGTTGCACGACTAAAACAACTTTTGAACGTACACCTGTTCCACCAAAACAAGTTTCGTCCCGAGGCCAATTTGCAGAGGCACCGTCATAGCGCCCGGAGCCAAGACGATTGTGATTGGTTTAAAGAAATGCCAATAAACCATAGCATGTTTTTCTCCTATCCAGGAATGTTGTGTGGACTAGCCAGTCCCTCCTCCTCCGTAGCCCTGTGGAGATAGGTCTGCCAACACGAGACTACCCAGTGATTAACTTACTATTTGAGCAGGGTGGATGTTTGACTTTAAGCCAGGATGTCTGATTGAAGGAAGGTTTCCTTTAACCACTAGGTCCCTTCTGCGGAAGACCAGGCCCAAAATGGTGCACTGGGCACTGCACATGAAAATATGACAGAAAAACAAAGGGATAGACAGGGGATTACATCCTCCACTTGTTATCATTGCAATGTCAGACGCCAGGGAACCACTATCCATCTGGAATGTGTTGGGACAACACAGTGTGTGATGGGATAATCACTGAGAATTTAGAGAGAGAATCACAGGAATAAAAAGAGAAGAGACCAAGTATGGGAGATAGGAAGACTATGGCATACATGTGGAAGGTTAAACAGAAAGTAAAAGTGTTGTTCCGAAACTGGGGTCTAAAGACCCCCAGAAGACCTTGTTGGGATCCAATTGAGGTTCCCTGCAAAATGAAGGTTTCCCTCTATGCACAGCTGTCTGTAAACTCTCAGCAAAGATAGACAGCAATACACAGCACAGATGTGGGACTGTAACAAATTCCTATGACATAAAAGATTCTTCTGTGGTCTATTTGGTGGTCTTTTGCAACAACAAAAAAGGATGCTTGAAAAACTTGTGTGTAACTCCTGCATAATGTAAATCACTTCATAGGTTATTACCAGTATACTTTAGTACTCTAACAGTGACGGGAAAATGATATTTAAAAAATGAGTCTATCACCATAGAGTTTCTGATTTTCTTCCTTAGGGCACAAGACAAAAATGTATGGATAGCTTTTCAATAATTATTTTACTTAAATGTCAATTAAATGTTAAACAGACAAAGTGTAAGTAAAGGCAATACATTGAGCTTATACCTGGTGACTGGTTGTATATAAATGATAAAAGGTGATAATTATAAATACATTCCAGTAGATGGCAGCCTTTAGTTACATTTGGCTGTTAAGGCTCATCCCTTGTTGACTGGAAGAAGCTTTCCTAATGGGGGTTGAAATTGAAACTGAGGTGCTCATTTAGGATAGAAGCAAATTTAATACATGTCACCACTGAGGCACATTGAATAGATGTACCAATCACTATCAACAGGATGTGGCAGCAGGCAAGATGTACTATGGAGACAGAGAGAAAATCTTCGTATACATGACTGAGACCTAAGAAGATGAAGTAAACACTTAATCGGTGTGAGATTCCTGGAAAGGTGAGGATGGTTTGATAAGTGGAAGATATTTTAAACTTTGATTTGGAAATGTAGGTGAAGTAGGCCTGGGTAAAAAGTAAACAGCAGACAGAAAAACACCATGAAAAATGACAACAGAGGTATGAGTGTTTGTGTTGGTGAAAATATAAGTGTGGGTGGGTGGGAGCAGCAAGTAGGGTGGGGTGTTGGAGTTGTAGCAGGTGGAAGACATGGTGGAGGCAGAGACAGAGGAGGACGTGGCAGTAGGGCAGTGATTTAATTAGCACCCTCTACCCCCTCCAGCCCTTCACTCATAGCATCAATAATGCATGGCCCCTTGTTTCCCCTGCCATAATTAATCCTCTCTTACTATAATTAAAAGCCAAAAATCCCACAAGATGGTTCAGCTTGGCCAGGCACGAGTTGGGTTGGCACGGGAACTGATGAAAAACTCCAGAGCTTCACACGCACCCTGTGGACCGATAGATCGAAAGACAGACATGTTAACAGAGAGATCAATAGTAGACACAACTCCAACAAAAGCAGAGTGAAGTAGGGAAGCTGAAAATACATGGAGAATGTGAGATGCAGGCAAATTAGATGAATGAATCTGACAGACTGACGATGTGAACCGCTCCTTGAAAATGTGCTTTTGTGCGCAGTTTGTGAATGAGTGAGAAAGTGAGGTAAGAGTGAGCCAAGCACAAATCTACCAACTCTAGTTCGAAAGGAGGATGGATGTACACACACAGACACACACACACACACACACACACACACACACACACACACACACACACACACACACACACACACACACACACACACACACACACACACACACACATACTCACACAGGCATGCTGCTCCCAGATGAGGTTTGTCTCCACAGCAGCCAAGCCAGACGAGAGGGAGAGGTGGAGCTTTCTGATACTGCAATTAGGACCACAGTGTCTGGGCGAGCAAACAAGAATGAATATTTCAGTCCGGAGATCTCCATGGGTACCTATGGTGGGGGTCTGGCACACCTACAGGCACACACATGCATACACACACACACACACACACAAACATAGAAAGACACACATCTTACCATGGCTGCCAGAATTATTCACCTCCCAATCACAGATGCCACAATTATCACATCAGTATCACTGCGTAAATGATGCCAACTGTTATGCTCATTGAACTATTGTACAAGGTTTACAATATCAGCATAAATATGCTGGTTTCCCTTTTGTGAAAATAGGTGCAACGAGCATCCAAGCTTGGCCACATGCCAGGAACAACATAGTTCGTAGAGCAGAGGTCAAATCTCATATGCAACCTAAATTTATTCTCCTCTGTCTCGCTACCTTTCTCCCTTCCTTTTTTAGACAGAGAGTACTCACCTCGCTCAGTCACTTCTTTGGGCTCTTCAGCATTTTTAAATGGTACTTCACTTCAGAAGCTACAGTGTGCACACCCTCTTCACAGCACACTCCCAGTCACACACTTGTACAATAGGAGCTCTCCCTCTGGTGTGGGTTCATTGTCGTTGCTCCGTGCAGCCCTCCTCCTGCCCCACTGTCCTCGGCCCCATCCACTTGATTTATCGCTCTAAAATACCACTGCACTAATTAGTCAAGTAATTAATTAATAGGCATTTGCATTTGTGCATATGCAATTAGGGGGCTGGAGAGAGGAGAGTGCAGATGGGGTCCGGGAGTCTGGTGGGGGTGGGAGGGTGTGTGTGTGTGTGTGTGTGTGTGTGTGTGTGTGTGTGTGTGTGTGTGTATGTGTGTGCGTGCGTGTGTGTGTGTGTGTGTGTGTGTGTGTGTGTGTGTGCGCGCGCTGTATTTCATATTTGTGCCAACAGAAGTTTGCTCTTCTTCCAGAAAGACAAGTGAAGTGCAGGTCATCACCTCACATGTCTGACAGGGAGAAAAGGAGGAAGGGAGGGGAAAGCTGACAAAGGTACGGAGGTGTGGCTTGATGACTTTGAAAGGCTATTGGATGTCATTTGACCATAGAGGAAAAAAAGTGATGGAGAATTTGATATCTTAAAGGGAAAGAGCTTCAATTTAGCATTTTGATTACATGCATTTAGCCTATGAAAAAGCACAGCAGGTGGCACTTACTTAAGACTAATCCACATACAAACAGGATGCAAAGTAATTCTAAAATATCATAATTCCAAACAAGCTCTCCTCCGGCATTTCAATATCAGATCAAAGCCTCCCTGATTGGGGTCGCCTCTAGCCCGGCGCTGGCTAAAGCCACGCGTTGACATTTAGCATTTATTTTGGCAAGGTGACCTGAAGTTTGTTTGGGACTTGTTGAGAAGCACCCCCCTGCCCCCCTCCTCAGTGCAGCTGAGGTAGAATAGGGCACCGATTTGGCTGGCAGTGAAGCTCGATGCCCCTCTACTCCCCCTCCACACACACACACACACACACACACACACACACACACACACACACACACACACACACACACACACACACACACACACACACACACACACACACTGACACAATCACCCCTCCATGGTTTGGGGTAGTGCCAGGTTACCATCCCCTCATCCCATAAGGGATGAGACACATTAGTGGATGTGCGGCATCACGGCTCCCTAGTCACAGCTGCCACACTACTTGTGACCCCAGAGATGACCCCGCAACCCCCAAAACGCTCCCTCGGTTGTGGTTGTGGCGGAGATGTAGGGGCAATACAGGCCCAAGGACATGATGAGCTTCTATCAGCTATTTCTCAGCCTCCAGGTCCCTGTTCCCTCAGTCCGGTGGGTGTCTTTGTGCCAAGTTGGACTTGATGGTCATCGAGCTCATTTCTCCCACATTAACTCCACTAATGTCTGCTAAATAGAGAGATCTTGGAGCTGGGGTGGACACAATGCAGTGAAGCAGACATACTGAAGGGACCAGGATGCTGGTGGCGAGGAATTCTTGCATATAGTCTATGCCAATGATGTGCCAACATGCCTCTGCCAGCTCCTGCCAGCACCAATTCCTTATCATCAACAGCCCCCCACCCCCCTCCATCCCTCCCCCTTCCTCCTCATTTTTCATACATCCCTAGTGGGCCTACACACCTGGGTCTCACTCTCTCTCTCACACTTCCTCTCACTGTGTCTCCTTCCCTCTCTCTCTGATGCTCGCCCCTGCAGGCACCCCTCACTCAGCATTGTACGCTGGAAACACCAGCAGCATCTCTGCCAAACCTCACACATTCGGCCACAGCTACCAGTAAACATTTGATCTTCACACTTAACCTCAGAGCACCAATCCACACACACCATGCATGCAGCAGAAACCTATGCAATATTATACCTTCTAATCTGACTCATTTGCAGCTTTGACAAGTGGGTCATCTGTGCCCGGATTTGTGCACACAAGAGTCAGAACAAATCACATTTGGTTTTGGTTGTTGTTCCTCTGAATACATTGAAGCATAATTTGATCCAATTAGGTAAATAAATAAACAATATGCCTTCTGTTCCAGGGCCTTAATGCACTTATAATGCATCCCATCCCCCTACCACCACTAAACCAGAGATATAAGGGTAAACCCTGCAACTAAACCCAGTTTACCCACCTTTCATTTGCTGAAGAGTTAATTTATGTAATTGTATAATAGGCTCCACAGTATTATTGTATTATCTTCTCAAACTTGTATATGAAAATAGAGCATTTTAAAGTGGTTAATTGCTCGTGTAGATATGATTTTAAAGCTTAACTTATTTTGCTTGGGGCTTATTTACTGCATTTTCACTTAAGCATATATCACTGCAATAGTATGGCTTAGACACTCCATGGGCGATGGTGAGTAATCACTATAACACTCCTGATGGAGGTCAACGTATGTTTATTGTAGCTATATTTACCTTCTATAATATCGCTATAATCGTCCGCATGGTTATTGCTGGGATACAGTATGTGCGCAGCTCTTCTCTAACTTAGATTAGACATTGACGAGGGAGTTTGCCAGGTGAATGAGGAAATTCGCAGGTTTCATTAAAAAAATAGTCTGCATCCCTGGAAGCAGCAGGACAGGTCAACGATGAGTTTTGTTGTTCCACCATTTTATTTTCTCCCTTTCTCTTCTGTTTTTCATCTTTTTTTCTGGCTGTGTGAGCTCTAGCGCGGTGACAGATGGCGGAGCCCTCCTCCTCCTCCTCCTCCACCTCCTTCTTCTCTCTCTCTTTCTCTCTCCCTCTCTCTATGTCTCTCTTCCCCCGCGGGCAAATCTCTCTCTCCGAATGCGGGCGCATGTCAATCACCGGGCTCTCATGTGATGGCTCTTGCCGGTGACGTGCCAGCCATATGGGCGCTGGCATCACAGCCTTAACTGGTATGTAACCCCGTCCCCGGTAGCTCACGGTTGCCACACGCGTACCCACACGCACATGCACACACGCATACATAGCCTACATGCATACATGCTCACTTACTCACTCAGACATACAGTACACGCAGACACACCAAGACGCACGTTCGTTCACAGGCTCCAGTTACTCGAGTGCGCGCGCTGGGAGAGAAGCCCTTCTGAACAACCCATCATCAGCACCTATAGGCCTACACAGACAGGGAGCGTCGGTTCGCTCGCTCGTGCGGTCCCCGAAGATGGTCTAAAACTCAAGCGCGTGTTTTTTCTCCTCCCAATCCCTTGTGAAGAGCTCGAGTCGAGGTAAGTTGGAACATAAACAACAACAATACCAAAAAGAAAAGAAAAATCCTGGATGGTGAAGTGGCCGTCCAAAATGGAGGAGAAAATGAATCTAATAAACAGACGAACAGCTGTCTATTAATACAAGGTGTCATTTGTGTTATACAGTTCTAATATTATTATTAGTGTGCTTTCAATCGCCTGTTTTGGTGAATTAAAGCACCGTTATCTTTTACAGTTTAAAGGTAAAAAGCTACTGGCATGAATCCATATGGACATCTAATGTATAGTCGCCTCCTATATCTGTGCTTTTGCTCTGGTGCCTATTGATCCACGGTACCTATATGTAGTCTGTTTAAATCTGGTGATGGCATACTTTGAAATCTATTCCAACAAAAAAAAATGTCATACATGGATATACAAAGCAATTTCTTGTTTATCGTTTTATTAGATTTCCGTATGAGCGCGCTTGCAGAAATTCCTCCTCACTCCCCCGCTCTCCCCCTACGTGCCCTTCAACTTTTGACATCATATCTACCTGGATTATAAAAGCTAAGATCAAATACCACGCTCGAGTCAAAAGGCAAGAGTCTCCCGGTCCCGATTTCCCTCCTCCAGGATCATTTACATAGAACAGTCCTGAGGCTTGGAGTAGCCCCTTACAGCATCGCGCAGGCTGCAAATAGATCATATCGGACCCTAATTTGATTTAGAGATTACTGCGTCTGAACTCTGAATCAGAGAAACAAAAGACAACGAGTATGCAAGATAAAAAAAAAAAATCTGTGGAATATTTTGACATCAGCTCCGTTGCCTCGGCGAAGGACGTCCTCAAGCTTAATGGGAGATTTATTGATGATTTTGTCGATGATTTGCACGTTCAAGCTCGGAGCAAATGAAAGGGTGGGACAACGCCATTGACTGTGACAGGCAGTGTGCAGCATGATTTATCTCTGTTTGTCTAGTTTTATCTTCAACAATCTATCTCGACATAACATAGTGTAAACCACAGTCGTTGCTGTTACAGTGGAGTTGGATTTTTTGCTAGATTGGTTAATTGTGTTTCTCGAGATGTGTTTTTATATTTAACGAGGGCTAAAAGGATACAAGCGATTTCCATCTGTAAAGGGTTATTGCTGACTTAAAAGTGCTTTGAAATCGTGCACTCGTGCATACTGAATTATGTGTGAAATCTATTTCGTGTAAGCTGCATGGTCGGTTAATTAAACGTTGTAGTGTTTTTTTTCTAATTGACCAAACCTCCTGAGCCTGAGATTTAAAAACTAGATTTTGCCCCTGGCACACCCCCCGAGATAATTAACCAACCATCACAGCCTACCTTACTGTGGGCTGCAAGTCTATCTGCTGCTGCACTATAATAATAGATGGGAAGTCAAACACATAGGAGGAAGCCAGTGGAGCCTTATTGAAGCGGTCAAAGATCATCTGTCTCTCAGTAGCCATTTTTACTGGGATGGGACTGCACTTACTAATAAAGTGGTAGGCTGATACATTTCTTTTTCATTTTAGATTTATTAATTAGTATGTTTGTTTGATAGTTGATTGTTAATAGTTAATTGGTTGATATTAGTTCAATTTTGGTTCGTTTTAATTGAACCTACAATGATTTTGAGGTATTTTTCTATATCTTAGAAGCATTTTTCGCCTAGAAAAATGCATTATTATTAATAATATTATTATTATTATTATTATTATTATTATTATTAGGTTCTTATTATTAAGTTCTTATTATCATTATCATTATAGATAACATAATTCAAAGGTTGATATTTGTCGAGGTGTAAACCACCCCTTGGTTCTTGCTTATAGGCCATAATATTAAAATTGCTCTCAAAGCCTTTTTACAGTTTGAGTTAGGATATGTCTGTAAGCCTTAATTTAATAATCAGTGTGACTTTAAACGGAGAGCCTATCAATTAAATAAAATCCCTTTTGCCTCCTCTGAGGAGAGGTGTATCGTGTGGATGAATAGTGCTGGAATGCAGCCAGGAGTGTATATAGGCGTCAGGAGGAGTGAAAGTGGGGGGCCCCATGGGACCTGTAATGTGGCCCCTGCCGCTGGGACCCGCTGCGAGAGGACGCGACAGGGCACACGGATGACAGCAGGGAATTAAATGGGGATCCGCCTGGCTGTAACTCAGCGCAAAGCTTTAAGAGCTGATTTTTTTTTATTTCCTCCAAATTTAAATTATCTATACCTTAGGCAAAAATAACGACTCGGGTATATTTTATATCAAAAATACATTATGTTGATAACGAGTTTTAGTGACCTTACACTTTGAAATCGACATAGCCTATTTTTAGTGGAACTTCGATAATACTTCTAACCTCAATATCCGGATGTTTATACATGCGCAATAGTGAGTTTAACCTCAAAGCCGACTGCGTTTTTTCTGTTATGGAGTCATTATGACAGAAATGTACCTTCGTTTTTTTCTATTGTACATAGACTCTGTGTGCATGTCCTGTGCTTGTGAGGCCTCATGTTCTATTTCCTTTTCTCTCCTCTCCAGAGCCACAATGTTGACGAGGCTTTTCAGTGACCCCTCGCTGCTTCCCGGTGTGCAGAAATACTCGGGCTGGGCGGAGGACAGCGATGACGAGGATTCCAAGCTCAAAGAAGAGGATCAGGACACCCAGGAGGACACGGAGGGATCGGAGCTGAGAGGAAGCAGCCGTACGCACTCCGAGCACGCCGGGGAAGACGACGAGGACGATGAGGTGGAGGAGGAGGACGACGACGACGGAGAGGATACAGGGGGGGACAGGCCCAAGAAAAGGGGTCCCAAGAAGCGCAAAATGACCCCGGCCCGTGTCGAGCGCTCCAAGATGCGGCGGGTAAAAGCCAATGCACGGGAGCGTACCCGCATGCACGACCTGAACTCTGCGCTCGACAATCTGCGTAAAGTTGTGCCCTGCTACTCCAAAACGCAAAAACTTTCCAAAATCGAGACACTGCGGTTGGCCAAAAACTATATCTGGGCCTTGTCGGAGATATTGCGCTCTGGAAAAAGGCCTGACCTTGTGGCTTACGTCCAGACGCTGTGCAAGGGACTCTCCCAGCCCACGACCAACCTGGTGGCGGGGTGCCTGCAGCTAAACTCCCGTAACTTCCTAACCGAACAGCAGTGTCAGGACGGGGGGAGGTACGGGTCTGGCTCCTTCTCCATGCATTCCTACCCATACCAGTGTGCGCGTCTCTCCAGCCCCCACTGCCAGCCGGGCTCGGGCTCAAACTCGCATCCGCTGAGGACGCACGGCTACTCCGCTTACGATTCTCTGTACGGTGGGAGCGGATCTCCAGAGTATAACAGCCCCGAGTATGAGGGGCCCCTCAGCCCGCCACTGTGCATCAATGGCAACTTTTCCCTGAAGCACCAAGGCTCTGCGTCCCCCGAAAACGAGAAGGGGTACCACTACTCTGCTATGCATTACTCCGGCCTGCCTGGCTCCAGAAACACCGGGCCCCACAACCTGGTGTTTGGCTCCTCGGGGGCCCGGAGCGGCATTCACTCTGAAAACGTCCTGCCTTACCATGACATGCACTTACACCACGAGAGGGCCCCAGTATATGATGAACTGAACGCATTTTTTCATAATTAAAATGAGAAGCCCATCGTGCGCCCCTTGCAATCAACAATCTACGGCACACACTTTTTAACAAGAGTCCGCGCCGGGATTTAGACATTCTTGAGAGATGTTTTAAACGTTGTCATTAGTGTTTTCCTTTCATTTATTCTGTCTTAACTTTTTTTTTTTTGCTATAGTCAGAGATGTAGTGGAGGGTAATCACCTAACCCACAATCGGATTTGTGCAACAGAAGTTATCCAGATTATCAAGCTGAAATAAGTCTCTAAAAGGAAATTTGACAAACAAAGCATAACAAGACCATGATGATACGGGACTTTAAAAAAAATAATGTCTTTTAAAGTGTGATTTGTGTTTGTATCAGTGGTTGTTTGCATTTGGATGACTGGAAGTTCAAGTTTACCCACTTATTTATTTACCACTACATCACTGGCTACAGCTACACCTTGACATGGCGGTTATTTTCTAATATTATGAAATTAGAAATAAATCAATAAACAAGAATGCGAATCATATTTAGGCCTACTGTACGTGCGAGATTTGGGAGGTTGTGTTTTTTGGAAATAATGAAATATAAAAAATTTTAAAATAAATGCAGAGGGAAATGCTGAACCGATAATAAAAAAAGTGCTAGTTGGGTTGTTTTAGCAGAGTCTGTTCTTCAATCAATCGTTTCGCATCTATGCAAAACCCAACGATATCACAGAGTGAGGCAACAAGGCCCAGAAAGACACTGTATGTTTCATCAGCACTGTTGCACACGCGCGCGCGCACACACACACACACACACACACACACACACACACACACACACACACACACACACACACACACACACACACACGAACACCCAACGAATCTGACAATGGTTGTGCTTGTCAAAATGTTCAACTACCAAAAACAATAACGATATACAAAATACGGTGAAATCAGACATTTTTCACATGTTTTTTAACTCTTATTTATTCATATTACCCTTGTTACCTTATTCTTCTAATTGGTCCATTGCACTGTATTTTGATTTAAAATAAAATGGTATAATATTTTTGTTTTGATTTGCAATGATATGTTAAATTGGTTATTATTATAGTTACGATTATGATTATTATTATGCCTATTATTATTATGATTATTGCACGTATTTATTGTGTTGTTTTTTGTAATTAATGTTATTCATTGGAAATGAAGGGATCCCATGTGTTGCTGAGCATTTTTTCATAAAATTCAAGTCTTTCAACTTTGTATTCAACCAACTGTGTGGTAAAATAAAATGACAATAAATGAGACTGTGCAACGTTTTTTTTGCCACCTATTGTACAGCCTTTCTATCCGATTAAACATACAGTATTACATAACTTTCCAATATGTACTCTTCACACTCAATGGAAGGTTTAAAATTCATCTTTATATCGAATTTAAATGTATTTGAAGGATATTATATATATAATATTAGGATTTAGGAAAACATGAACGTGCAGTAGGCTTGTTACTGGATAATATAAGGATGACCCTACCTGGGGCCACAACCTGCAGGAGTTCCTCACAGAGCCTCAGGGCCTTCATCTTATTAACTGGGACAGGAGGGAGAGGGCAGTGATGTCACTCTTCCTGATGAAGTAAACTGGTGCCAATGCGTCATTTTTGCTTGGCAGACAGCTCAAATTTACAAAGCAGTCTTTAAAATGTATAGGATGATTTAATTAAATTGCAGGACGAAAAACGGATTTGGTTTACAGACTGATTAGAGTCTGGAAACCCTGGTTGACCAATACAAACAGTGCAGGTTAACGGATTCCAAGCACTGCATTCAAGGTCACCAGGATAACAATGGAGGTCTGCTTCATATTCTCTTGACCATTAAGACAAGACGTGAAGAAAAAATCTGTTTCAGCACCGCGGAGAGCTTCTCTAGCTGCCGTTTGAATATATAGCAAGAATATATATTGCAGTAAAAAATGTACTTGTCGTTTACATCACAATGCTTTAGAAGCTGGTGAACGTTTTAGATTCGATCCCAACACTTCCAGAACACACTCTCTGCATCAGGTTTCGTCAATGCATAAGAAATTACTTATCGACTAAAAGAAAAAGGCAAACCAATGTCACATCAAGTCAATAAGATAATAAAAACACACCCTGGGTGTTTTTATTGCATTATTTCGATGCCTCATATATTCCTGACATCAGTATTAATTCAATAGTAGACCTACTTTTTGAAAAAAATCTTTTTTTCTTTATATTTTTTATTCTTTAGGCCTAAATACAATAATGCACTCTGCGGCGTTGACGTAACAGAAGGCAATACATCTTTGACACCACTGACAAAATGTAAATATTCGTTATTTTAGCTTTTATTTATTTCTCTTTATTCTTCTTATATTTCGATAATGCATTAAACATCAGATATGAATTATGACGTCAATCCCCGTTTCATAGCTTCACCACTTGTAACTTTAAACACACATATTTATCTCATATTTATGTCACACATATTCACCATATATCTGGATGACGTTATAAATATATGATTTATTTTTCCGGGGCTGTTTAAATCAATTCAATCCGTCTATTGAATCTCTGTAAACATAACACACAGGGTAAATAACATTTCTTGGATAGCCTATATGAATATTAGATATTGCTTCTTCTTTTTTTAAATATAGTGACACACACAATATACACAACACACACACACAAACACACACACACACACACACACACACACACACACACACACACACACACACACACACACACACACACACACACACACACACACACACACACACACACACACACACAGTGTAAGGGCAGCCGTTGCCACCCCGGCTAAGTTTGGAGCGCTGCCCCGGGACCCATATGTTCCCCAAAATGTCCTGGTGCTCTCTGCTGTAAGGGCTCACACAGGCTTTGGGTGGCGAGTGATGGTGACCAATATAAATACGAATATATATCAATATCATTACCTCCATTATCTTAAATTAGATGATTTCCCATGTTATTCAAAATAAAACTGCATGGGCATCATCTGTGGGTTTCGGCACTGGAAGCGTAAATACTAATCGTGTAGTTTGAATCATCAATTACATAAAAATGTAGGGGGAAAGAATTCTGGAGCAACTGACCAAACAATTTGCTAATAGTTTCCTGCCATTCATCAGTTTCACCAGCTTGCCCCCAGGAATTCAATCTCTTTGTATATGCAAGTTTTGAAGTAAAAATTCACTTCTTGCTTATTAGACATACATTAAAAGAAAATAGTTAAGTGTGTTAATTAGTTTCGGTTAATAAATAACCCGGGCTATTTCAATTAACAAATAATCACATTGTGGAAAGTTTTTGGAATATTTAATATTAAAAAAAATATGGTATACGTGTAGCTTGTTCCTGCCGCCTGCTAATTCCCCTTCAAAATAACTTGTAAACATACATTTATTTTTTCGAGGACATCTTCATTTTCAATTTAAAAACAAATTAATTTGTGGAGGTTAAGTTAACAGTTAACACCTGTGGGTTTATGTTAATAGGCAATATTAACAAAAATATACATCTCGAATCATAGCAGGACGTTTGATAGTGCGTGAACTATTTTATAATAATTCTTAATCATGGAATAAAGTCTGATTTACGTTTCGTTTTTTTTTATCTCTGTTTTTTTTAGGTTCAATATAAAACCACTACGTTAAATTACATACAGCATGTTCAATTTGGCAGGCGCTTCTACCTGTGAGTGCATTCATTAAGTAAGGGTCCCGGGTGGGAATCAAACATGCAGTTCTGCAGTTTAGGCTGTTTTCAAACCGACCAACCAAAAGCTTGTGTTACACTTTTGTGTTCGTTTCAGGCCTCTATATTTTTTGGCCTAATCAGCAAAGAAAAAAAAGTTGCTTGCATTTCTGTATGAGATAGCTCAAAAGTGAGGCCAGTGAGCAGGGCATCAATCAAAAATACTCCGCGAACCCTCCACCTCTTCCTCCACAGTCCGGAGAGAGAGAGAGAGAGAGAGAGAGAGAGAGAGAGAGAGAGAGAGAGAGAGAGTGAGAGAGAGAGAGAGAGTGAGAGAGTGAGGCTGGCAGGCTGGCGGAGGAGAGCCGTGCCAAGTCCCTTAATGTTCCCCAGCAGCAGCACCAGGAGCTCCGGAGAGGACAACCCAGTGTGTGCGCCAGTGTGCCAGTTCACCGGGCCAAAGTGGCACTGCTGGGAGGAGTCGATGTTTCTTTCCTAATTTTGCAGCATCTGTTCATTATCCAGGACGTTTAAAAACGAGAGCGAGTAACCCTTTGCCACACACACGCACTCATTCTCTCACTCTCACTCTCTCTCTCTCTCTCTCTCTCTCTCTCTCACACACACACACACACACACACATTTTTGTGAAGAGTTGGCCTATGAATATGCATATTTCCCTCTAATGTTATGTTTTACATGAGCTAATGCATTGAAAGGTTGTGTTTCATCTTTAGAATTCAACTCTGGTTGTTAACAGTCCATGTGGTAACCTTGCAAGAAATCAGACTTATGGTATACACACACTGAAGCCAAATTTGAAAGAAATAAAATGCCAAAATTTTGATTAAGTTTGATTAAAATTGCAGAATGTTTTTCAGCTTTGAAGGAAAAAAGGTTTAGCTCAGCAAACTGTGTGTGTGTGTGTGTGTGTGTGTGTGTGTGTGTGTGTGTGTGTGCGCGCGCGTGTAAGGGAGAGGTTGTGACATGTATGGGGAAACTGTAATTACAAAGATATGTCACACCTTTCTTCAATAAAGACTAAATGAGATAATATGTTGTATCCAAGATAATACCAAACATGAAGGAATTCACAGGTTTTTGTAAATTACATCACCAGCTGAAGGATTTAGGTTCATGATTTCCACAAACTTTATAGAATTATTTCCCTTGTAAATGTAAAATAATATTGAAATACTTTATTTGCCACAATTATGCAGTCTGACTAGTAACTTGCATTTGCAGTCAGTCTTAGATGGTCTTAAGAAGAAAAAAACTTCCATTGACACTCTGTGCTCCACTCAGGATGAAAAGTGACTGAATGAATCTCGCTGTTTAAATTATCATGTTCATGCCCACTCTTTTTCTCACTCAACTTGGTAAGGAAAAAAAATCAAGAGTGTTTGTCCGACATAACAGTCAATAGTGCGATTATCAAAATGTCACAAGTATAATGGTGTGAATTCCAATTAACGTCTAGCTAAAATAATAACTGAGTGTTTTTGCAAAATGCAGCTATCATATCATAATATGGATATCAAATATTTGGGGAATAAAGGCATTTAGGAGTCAATGCAGAGGGGGGTTAAAGATAATCTGGTCAGGAGATTGTGAGCATTTGCAATCTGTCAGTGATTAAAAAACAAACCATCAAGCAGTGCAGCTGAAATGGACACAGATCTGATTAAAAAAATACACACCCATAACACATGCATTTGAATAATTTATGTCTGCAAATATTGCACAGTGTTAACTTCTCTGGCATTGCAAAATAATGCACTGAAAACTAAAATGTTACACATGTGTACAGAGGGAACAATCATGCAGACTTCGGCCAACCTTTTTGCCAGACTGTATGCCAGTGCCCCCACATTGCCAGACAAGGGAGCAGGCCTGTCACTGGCAGTCCAATTCAGAGGAAATTCCACAACATCTGTTTGTTATCACACAATGGAGCACGGTGCAGCACGGGCAGTGGGGCAGAAGACGAGGCAGAAGCTAAACTGAGAGTGTGCTACTGCTGGAGGTCCTGCCAAGGGAGAAACAAGGGCTGCAGGAGGATGAGGAAGTGGGGAGGAGGGGGTAGGAGGTTGGGAGTAAAGGGTGCAGGGAAGAACCGGGTAGGGGGGGGGGTGAAAAGACAGAGGTGGAGATCCGGGTGAGCGCCAGGTAGGTTTCCGGCCTTTGGCTGGTGGCCAGATAGGTTTTTCCCGGGGTTTAGGTGGTGCCAGATGTTGACATGTACGGGGGAAAGTGTTTGTTCAGCGAGTTTGACTTCAGAGTGTGAGAAAATCTTCTTGACCTGACCGACAGCTCTCCTTCATCCTCACGGAAGCCCAGTTCCAGTATGTTCAGGAGGGTCTGGCGGCTGGGTGTGGCTGGCCCCTGTTTAGGAGGTTAAGTAGGAGTGTGCACAGGGACACAACTGGATCAGAGGGGGGGTCGTTGCTGGTCTGCACAGATGGCATGTGTGCGTGCGTGTGTGCGTGCGTGTGTGTTATGATAGGGTTGGATGATGCCCTGGTCACATGGGCAGCAGTAATTGGCCTCCATATTGACCAGTTTGCAGCGCTGGGGGGCGGGCAGTCTCCCAGCTGGACCTGTCAGATGGCATCGTATCCACCTCACTGATCACCCCCCGGACGACCTCCGTACTTCTCCCCTTTTCCTTTCATCTCTCCCTTCTCCTTCATCCCTCTCGTCACCTTTAATCTTCCGTTGCCCACCTCTGCTGCCATCCCAGGGACGACCTGCTCTGTCCATCACCGCCGCTGTCAACTTCCCACAGCTACTGCAAACTTAAAACAAGTAGGACTCTGTACTTTAGAGTTTTAGCCTCAACTGAACTTGTTTTCTTCCAAAACAAGACATATGTTTTGGTAATCAGCGTTGGTTGATTAGGATGGGAACAGTCTGTAATTTTCATTCAATTTTAATTCTTCAATAATCTTCCTGAAACAATTTCTTCTGATACACCTGCTGCCTGGAATGAATTGATTGACACTTATTGTTGGTCACATGTGAAAAATGCATGTGGATGTGCTAAACTTACATAGAAACTGAAAACAACTAAAAGAGTATTCTGACAGATTTGGGTAAATTAACTCTTTGGACTTGGACTTGCTGGATTGATATGAAGCAGATCATCTTAAAAATCCCATGAAGCATTTTGAAAAAAGGGCCGATCATTCCAGAAATATCAACAAAATGTCATTTAATTCCAGGAACATTATAAAACAAGGATTTGATTTGAATTAGCTAACTCAATTGGTGCATTTATTTAAAGGAAAACAAACACTGACTTGCTAAGGAGAGATTTTTTTTTGTATGTTAAACAGACCTTTGTGTATCTGACTGACTTTTAGCGTGGTATTACCCTCCCACAAGGAGCAGTAATGGTGTGTGTTTTGCTGTGAGATGCCCGACTGTGAGGAGTTAGTGCTATAGAAAGGATTTCATCCCAGACTTGGCAGGGGAGGGTCTCTGGGTACGTAGAGAACAATCGTCTCTCCTTCGGTCCCATCAGCCAGCAAACACAGAGAGCTGGCACACGCTCAGTGGGAAAAGATCGGGAGTGACAAGGGGGATGGACACACACAATAACACACACGCACACTCACACACACTTGTCCCCATCTTTTCCTCACAGTACCAAAATGGGTTCTGATGATGCCGCTGGGGATTGTGGGATGACTGGATGGTTCTGCAAAGTGGATGGGAGGACCTCATGAAAATAGTCTGTAAAATGACCACAGTGTTAGTCTGCTGTCAGACTAACAGACAGACAGAAAGGGAGGGAGAGCGGGAGAAGAAAGAGAAAAATAGAGGCAGTTAAAGAGAGGAAGAGACTGGCAGAGCAACACAATGCCTGCCATGCATGCTCCTCTGCCAGGGAAAGTTCACACGGGAATACATGCATAAGAGTTGCTGTGTATGTTCTATATACACTCATGTGGACAGGAGTCTTAATCCTGAAGCTCCTTTTGCTATTTGTGTTTCTGAAAACATGTTGATGCACGAGTATGTGAATGCATGTGCGCCTTTACGCGTGAGCAAGAATGAGGAGGAGGAGAGGTGGGGGTATGCACGTTTAAATTCTGCGACATCTGTTCATTACAAATAGAGTGTGTTTATTTTTATACAGCCAGCCACAACCAGAGAGCTCGACTGGCACCGCTGGTTAATGTACCAGCCCGCTACGACGGCAAAGCAAATGAAATATTAACCGGCAGACACAAAGAATGAGGAGAGGAGCGAGGACAAAGGGAAAAGAGGAAAAATGATAAGATATTATGTGACAAATATGTGCACACACATTGTCTCAACTCACGCACACAGTCCCCATTCTGATCTAATTAAGGGAGAGACACAATCAACAACTCACAGTGGAAAGGCCTAGAAAACAGCACTCTATACAATGTGTGTTGCTGTGAAATAGGAACAGGTGATGCTTTATGGAAACAGGTTGCCATACATTAAAATGTTTCTATGCTGACCCTCTTCAAATCAAACTCAGAGCATCTTACTGCAAATGTGCAACATCAAATTGAAAGCTATGGAATATCTGTTTAAGCTCCAGAGGACACTGCAAACCAAATGATATCACATAGAACAAGCTAGGAAATAACCAGAACGAGTTTAAACCCTACTTAAATATGAACGTCACTTCCTATTTGAGGTATTAAGCAGCTTAAAAAGTATTGAGTGGTTTGGGATGCCAACGTGTTAGACAGAACATTTTAGAAGGTCCTTTGTGTCCACAGCTTTTGAATGTCGTGATATTTGACATCCTTGTTTGATCTTGTTTAATTTGTATTTTATTGGTCTTTTTTAATACCTCTGATAGGCCTTTTATTAGTGGATCAAATTGTACTGATATTGTTTTTGTCCTTTAACTCGGCTTCTGGGATAATGTGTGTTAGTATTTTTAGCATTAATATGTCTTTCATATGTGGTTTGTTGTCACCAAATGTGTGAAGTTTTGTACATTGTTTTTTTTTTCCTGGGTGACAAACTAGTTTCCTTTTAGGGGATTTACCGTTATCTATTCATGCGTTGGAAGAGGAAGTGTCTGGAAGTGTAGATGAAATGCTCAGTGTGACAACTGCTGAGGCTACAGTGTTTTAGTTCAGTCACTCTGTTCTGCTTCAAAGCCACAACTCTTGACCAAGAGACCAACGGTAGCAGAGTAACCCGACCCTAACAGCCCTCTAATCATCCTAAGCAGCTAGACCTTTGCATCAACAAGCCCCCTGCACCACCCCATCCCCCCCATCCGCCCCCAGACCCACCACTGCACTCCCATGCTCCCCTGGGACGGCCTGCTCTGGAATGCCGCTCATGGGGAAGAATCTCGCTGCAGGCGCTCAATATGTCACATGTGTCTTGCAGAAAGAGAGAGAGGCAGAGAGAGGTGTGGCAGGTATGGTGTAGTACTTTTACAAGGCAATGACAGGTTGTCTCTGTCTATGTTTTTACATGTGTGTGGTTGTGTGATTGTGTGTGACAGATTCCCAGATTAAAGGGTTCAGATTAACAGGCTCAGGACACAGTGCCCCGCTCTGAGCAAAAGGGAATTAGGATGGCATTAACGTCTCCTCTGCACCAGCACATTAGCCATTCATTACTGTGTGTTTGCACAATCAGTACCAGGCGGCCCCTCATTCCCCTCTGTGTTATTGCATTTATGACAATGTTAACATGTCAGGATGTTTTGTTATTCATAGACCATTAGCAGGACTATAATTCAACTATCACTTATCATCAGGCAATTTTCACTAGTGCTTTATAGACATGCATGCATGTAATTATTATTACTATGTTTTTTATATTGTTATTTGCAATACCTGGATAGACAGCAATGCCAAAATTCATGAAAAAAATCTAAGATTTCTGCTCTCTGCTACACAATAGTATGTCCTCTATTTTTTTGTATGCAAGGTTTTCACATCAGTTGATCATTATCATATCAAGTGTGATTGCTGAAAACAAACATAGTCAAAGCTAAAAAGCTTTGTGAGCCACAGCTGTGTCTCCACACTGTATTGAACTTTGTGCATCATCATGTCAGAAATCTGCAGGATTGCTCTGTGGCACCAAACACGTGTGCAGGTATCCTAACACAAGTTGGTCAGGGTAGGCCTGGGTCTGGAGGTTAGAGGGCCACCCATACTGGGCTTTTTTCTGAGGTAGAAATTGCACAGAGACATGAATTGAGACATAAATTAGAGCCAGCGGAACAAAATCTGTGTATGTAAGATGGTTTAAGACTTGTTTGGCCAAGTATTTGTGATTATATACATGAACATTGGAATGGAACAAGTCACCATTGCCAATTAAAAATACAGTGAGCCAAAGAAAAACTGCGTGGAAAACAAAAGAGTTGATCTGTGATAAATGTTTTTTGGTTTTAAGTAGTGATATTTTAACATCACACAGATGTCTGTTTTCACTGAGCTCCAGATTTGTTCTTCCTTCTATAATGGATGACATGTTTGTGTTGTCCTTCTTGACCTTTCTCCAATTCTACTAAACTAAAAAGCATCTTTAAACATGAAACTGAAATCCATACCCCATAACAATGTGAAAACGTGTGAGAATGTACAAGGGGTCTGTTTGCTAACAAGTTCAGCTTTAAAGGTTATTGTAGGTTTGAGAAGCAACATCCTGTTTGCCCCAGGAAGCAACAGGGTGTATTGTAAATATGGTCTTAAATTTAAGAAATGCTATCAGTACCATGGTGTGAAATACTGGCTACAATTCTTTTCAATCATTGCCACATTTTATAATAAATGTACTAAGGTATCACAATAGATTTGGCATTGTTAAATTGATGTTTAAAAATGCAACACTGTGTTAAAGAAGATGAGAAACCTCACACAGAATAACACGCCAAATTCATTAAAGGCACGGCATAACTCTCAACTGCAAACTTTTCCATGTTTGCTGTGTGCGTCACTGTGCCAAGAGAGATGTGAAGACATGGATTGACACACCATCTCTCCTCCAAAGCCTAACTCCTCAGCCTAGCCAGATTAAGGGATTACCAGGCAAGGCGAGCGTTAAAGCTGGCTAATTCTCACCCAAGCACAGAGCGCTAAGGCTACCCAGAGCCCTGCGGAGCCCCTCTCTCCTCAGAGCAGCTGTGTGGTGGAGGAAGGGACGGAGCTGCTTCCCTCTGAGGAACCAGAGAAATAGATTAAGAAATCAAAGCATCATTAATGAAAAATTCTCCTGATGGCTCTGATGATTTTTTGTCAATAAGTACAGACCACTAGTGGTTCACAAACAACCAAACTGTGTATATAATAAACTGTCAAACTGTGAATTTCATATTTATTGTTTTAATTAATGCAGTATTGTTCTCTACTTCACAATCTCAGTGCCATTATGTCGTTATTTTTGCACCAGTCCTGTCAATGCAGTTATTCGTGCCCTTTGTTGCATTGCTGAAATATATTTCTGTTTATTTTCCGTTTTTTCTCTCAATCATGTGCTTTTTATCTTTAATGTATCCTACTATTAATTGCTGCTACAATTAACCAAATCAAATCTTATCAAATAAGAATAAAAGTTTCACTGAGATTAATCTAATTTAATTAAATTGAACTGTTGCAGGCAAATAGAACCTAATACAGTACAATCCGTGCACTAAATTGAGATCCTAAGTGATAATGTGATTATCTCTTGCAGTTACAGTGATCAGGGTCTATCTAATGTCAGAGGCAGCTCACAGTGATTTACAAAAGACAGCAATGTCACCTGTATACACTAACATATAAAGGTGTTAACACTTTTCTTTAGCTACATTATTTTATAATGACATAAAACTTGATGTTGAGTATGGTTGAATAATAAGAAAACATATGTTTTTATCTTAAACATGACTGATCTTGTGTTTTTCACTAAATGTTCCTCTCACTGTTGCTCCAGCAAAGCAAAGCTGCGTCTGTCATGCATTGATGAGCAGTGCCTGTCAAACCTTTCACTGTGTTTTTCCAGGATCTTTGCTGCTGTGAAAGGTATATAATATAATCATCAACAGGGAAGTGAACAAGAAAATGAAGTACCCAACCAACCAAACATTGGGGCACAGAATATATGTAATTTCTGGCTTTAATTTGACAGAGATCCAAGCTATCGACCATCTACGCCAGCGCTTTACAACAATATTTACTATTTCAGTTGGATGAGGGTTGGAAATTTGGGGGGACACAAAGGCAGACATTGAGACGGGAGCAAGATTTCCCAACAGTGTTGCATCACAAACGCATAACCTTTTATCTTAGGTTTCTGTGCACTTGGGAGACCGAACACATACAAACGACATCCATCTCAGTTCATGTACGGTAAACAACAGGAAAGGCAATGAAAGAGAGGGATAAAGACAGAGGAAGAGAGGGGCCATGGCTTGGGCGCGTGCTCTCTAGCGGGCAGAGGACAATGCAGAGCTGGCAGAGTCGGTGCCTTGTGCCAGAGGGAATAAAGTGCCACATGGTGCCCCTTATGAGCAGGGCCAGCCTGGAGGGGGATGTGGGCCACAATGCATGTATGCGTGTGTATTTGTGTCTGCTTTTGTGCATGCACATGTACGTACATGTGTATGCATGACCATCCATACATACCGTAGTTAAAAGTGTAGAGACATGAAAGATGTATCTTCAAGTTTTGGGTGTAATATTATGTAGATTCATGTGTGTGTTAGAGTGTAAAACTAGTTGGGGTGTGTGTGTGTGTGTGTGTGTGTGTGTGTGTGTGTGTGTGTGTGTGTGGGGGTTCAGAGAGGTGGGGCACCGGGTGTGTGTGTGTGTGTGTGGGTGTGTGTGTGTGTGTGGGAGTCCCAGTTCCCTTTTGCATCTTAAATTCCTCAACATCTGTTCAACCCTTCTCTGCGGTAGCAGCAGCAGCGGGTTGTGATGTCTGTGTGTGTGTTCATGTTTGTGTGTGTGAACGGGTGCATATGTGTGTGTTGGGTGTTTGTGTCTGTCTGCAAATGTGCATGCTCTGCTGAAGGTGCTGGTTGTTACCCGCACCTTAATTAGAAGGAGAAAGAGACTCATTTTCAACAATACTTGCAGGTAATGTGAAGCGCTCGCAGTGAATACAAAAAGAGACCCATTCACCTCCAAAAGCAGCAACGTCTCCTCTGCTCCTCTGCTCCCCGGACTGTGACCCACATTGCATGTCAAGTTCAAAGCCTTTGATCAAAACCCTAATAAGTGCTGCAGGTCTCACTGTCTCTCTAACTGAGATATGACAACACTGAAGTGTTCCCCTTATCAAACACAGAGGAAAGAATAATAACTGTGGCTGAAGCAGGCCAACATGCAAACCAAGTAGGTCAACCTAAATGGCCCAGGAGTGTGTCCTAGCTAGCATTAGTACGCCTGAGTGGATTAAGCACAGATTTGTAGAAGTCAGCAAGCGATGTGGGTTAGCATTAGCATGCGATGTGCACATATGAATGTGGAATGATAAAGATTTTTGAAATGAAATATTTAAGTCCTGTGTGCCATCTCCTGAGCAAGAGTGACAGGAGTTTCAAAGCACAAACATATACAGCTCTGGGGCTCGTTAGTGATGAAAAGTATGGTTTCTCAAGTATGGTAGAAATTTGAGGTACTTCATTTTATGTTTCTTTACACTACTACTCCACTACATTTTAGGGAGAAAAACTGTACTTTTAACATTCATTTGATACTGAGGCTATGATTAATACATACTTTACACGTGAAGAATTTACATATAACACATAACATCATCTTAAAAATATGATGTACTGTTATAGAGTAGATGACCAAACATAAATCACAAGTAAATAAATTAAATACAATTAGCTCCATGTAAACCATCTTTTTAAAACATGGCTTACACATTTACAAATCAGTAATTTTCACAATCACAATTTTTCTGCTAATATTTGTAAACTTTTACTTAAGGAAAACTTTAAATGCAGGAGAGGTACTGTGGCTTTAACTTAAGTGAAGGATGTAAACACTTTGTCTCTCAGTATCAGAGGTAGATACATGAAGCACAGAAACTGCACACTGGGACCTCTTAGACAGACACTATCCATTCGGCACCCCTCACTAACCCGGTGCCAGTCTTGTGCCACCTTGATGCCAAGCCTGCCAAACTTATGTCACATCAGAGCAGACCCTGTGTCAACTCCTAACAGTACATATGCCAACCCGATGCCCTCCACATGCCAACCTCATGCTACATCGGTGGCAATCCTCAGACAACAATATGCCAACGATGGACCTCTGCTTGGCCCAGTGTGCAAATCCCTAGGTGGCAGGCACCAGGAGACACTGTATGGAAGTGGAAAAGGTCAAAAGTCACTAGTGAATTAGGGTTCAAAGACAAATCTGTCGTTTTGGTTCTTCTTCAGTGGATGCAATTAGCAACGAAATCCAGCTCCCAAGCCTCGCTTAAGCTCTAATCTCAGAGTCTGTGGGTTCCTTCCAGTCTGCCTGTCTAGCAGCCTGTCTCCCACCAAAGCCCCTCACCTCTGTCTCTCTCTCCTGATGCCTGCTGGCACTTTGGGAGCAGTGCCCCTCCAATCCCTGTACCCCCCCTCCTCCCCCCCCATCCACCCCCCATCCTCCCTTCCCTCTAAACCTCCTCCTCCTCTGGATGCCAGCCGACGGCCCTCACAGTGTGGCACGCCATCTGCTGCCGCCCGCCCCAGCAACCCATCCACCCTTCCCCTCCTCACTAACTCTACAGCCCCCCCCACCCCACCCCAGCAGACAGCAGCTACCCACAATCCCCCTCTGCCTCAGCCGCGCGGCACATAGAACAGGAGGCTTTCGCACAGATCACTTCACCCCCCGATGCCCCCGCCAGAAAGGAGGAAGCTGGGTAAAGTGCGTGTGTGTGTGTGTGTGTGTGTGTGTGTGTGTGTGTGTGTGTGTGTCTCTCTGTGTGTGTGTGTGTGTGTGTGTGTAAAGGGCCTTTACAGACAAAGTAGTCAAGCTTTTAGTTCTGCTTGTAAATAAAAACACACGCACTATAAAACACACGGTACTACTACCATTTTTGTTTTCTTGCCGAACATGCATTTGTAATCAGAAGTTATCTATTATCTGTAAACACACACTCAGAGCCAAACACACCTTTTAGTTTGGAAGTTTTTTTTGGGTTCACACACACACGTACACGTACACGCACACACACACACACACACACACACACAAACACACACACACACTATTTGAACTACTATTTGGCTTCCTACTTAAAGGGACAATCAATATTTTTGGACAATGTATTTTTACAAAAAAAGGAAAGTTTGACCTATAGATGCAAATTAAGATTTTTGGTTCTTTACTGATCAGAATTGGAAAAATCCGTCTGTTTTACTGCCGTTTTCCTGTTAAAAACAAATGTCAGTATCAGAAAAAAATTACTAACAAATAAGATTTATTTGTTTATTACAATACCAGAAAATCAATTTGGGAATGAGAACAGGTTCCTGTCTGTTCCTACCTTTACATTGCATTTGGATCCCAGAATGTGCCTTTAAAGTATGTTTAAAATCTAGATGTTCTCACTGTCATACACACACAATAATTATTTAGTTTTACTATTTTTGCTGAACACAACACAAGACACCTGCCACAGGGGTAGCTGACATGACAGTGAATCATAGAACCTCTCTATGGATACACACACACACAAAACACACACACGCTGCTGCTGTTTGGGATCTGATAGAAGCTTTGTGGCAGAGCTCTCTGATCACTGTTTAGCTTTGAACGAGAGAGAGAAATAAGATGAGAGACATCAATCTATAGCAGGAACATATGAGAGAGAGAGAAAGAGAGAGAAAGAGAGAGAAAGAGAAAGATAGAGAGCAATCCTCCATCCATCTTGTGTGGGTATGGAGCCTGATGGCTGGCACTCTATCCATCAATGAGCGCAACATTAACTCTCTGGATCAGAACCAACATCCCCAGATCTCTCTCCATCTCTCTTCTCCTCCCCTCACTCTGCTAAATACACACACACACACCATTACATTAGTATTCCACTGCTATCCATAAAAAACCTCAACATCCACCTCTACCTTCCCCTCGTACACACACACACTTGTTTTCTGTATACATCCCAAACTCTCCCACTATGTTGAAAATCCAAAGCATATTTTTATATATTTTTTATAGTCTCTCGCCATCGTTACACACCTTCAGCACCTAAACAGCTAACCTCCTCAGCCCCTCTGATGTCTAGCTTGTCTCGATTCACCTCCTCTTTTCTCCTCTCCAGATCTCCTCTCCGCTGAGCTGCCTGATCCGCTCCTCTCTTTGTCTCTCTCCCAGTTGGTGTTAATAATTTAACTACTGAGCTGCTGCAGAGCTGGCTCCCATCCAGGCCTCAGATTGGCACTGTCTGTCTATTTATGACACTGTGTGGCGGCGCACATGTGTGGGATGTGCAAGAGTGAGAGGACTGTGTGCGTGCATGTGTGCGTGTGTGTGTGCGTGTAGGTGTTTCCCTATTAGACTTCAGCCAAAAGCAAATTAGCCTCCAAAGCCACAAGACTGTCGCCTGAAATTGAAGTTAAAAAAAGAGATGTGTGTTACAAACCCTAATTCTTCCTCCAGATTTCTCACTGTCAGACTGTATTACCTAACTTATACAACGTGGTTTGTATTAATGTGGTGAGTAGGGGACACCCATAGCATGCTGAAAATGATACTGTTTAAAATAATAAGGCTGACATTTACAATCTAAATGTTATTTTTTAAATACTGTGTTAAAATGTGATGTCAATTATATTCTCATGTGTACTCTCCCCCTCAACCTGACAGATTCAAATCAAAAGGAACATTTATTACAAGAGAAATAAAAAAGAAACTGCAGAAAGACACCAAAACAATAAGGTGCCAATCTTTTGTAAGATGAACAAATTCATAGGCCAGATGAAGTGCTAGCACAATTCTTCATTAAATTTCACAGAAGAAATCATAGCAATCACAGATCAAGGAAATGGATAGAAAGAGAGAAGTTTTACCTTTACAAAGGGAGGAAAAGTGGAGCATCAGGAGCAAGGCACAATCTTAAGGTCAGATTTGTAGCTACTGAGCATGGAATGTCCAAAAATCCAAGCAGCGAAGAGGAGAGGTTTTCATCATGCCTCACAGAAAAATAGAAAATCCCTGATTTAAGGAGTAGCTGAGCAGAGAAGGGACTAGGTGACCTCCAAGAACAAATACGTTTTCCAATGACATGTACAAATATGCAAAATCTAGTATGCAATATGCAAAGGACAGTGGTGTCATGTTTTTTAGAAGAAAATAATAATTGATTTTGGAATATTTTTCTTGACTGACATGAATATATATTTTGAACAGTTTCTCATATTCAGAATAATAGTTTATTCATAAAATTATATTGTTCCACTTTATCTACAAAATTGCCCTGCAGACATCCTCCCTTCACTAAAAAAAGAAAAGAGGTTGTACAATTTTGTAGAGATGTAACTTGTTTGTAATTTACCACAGAAATAATAAGCACTAAATTATAAAATGCATCACTTCTTTCTGTCAAGACTCGCCGTGATGATCTCAACAACAATTCTCCCAAATCTGGTCCTGCGCATTACCTGAAAACACTCAACACACCATGGATTCAGCTGATCTGAAAAAAAGAAGTGACATTTCGGAAGCAAGTATGTGACATGGTGTGAATCTCGATGACACCTCCCACACCTCTCACCCTCCTACAATCCTGCCCACAAGAGATCTCTGCTGGGTAAAATCAGTGCAAGCCGCTCAAGATATTCATTTATTCATCTCTGGTATCATCAATCATCCTTAGAACCAGCAGTCATCCTTTTTAAACATCAGTTACATTACTGAGTAATGAACAAAATTTGTGAGTGCATTTCCTCAGGGCTTTTTTTGTCTTAAATCGTAATGCTGTAAACCCAAAGAATGGGAATTGTAGACTTTTTTGGATGTAATTTTTTTACCTTGCCTTATTTAATCTTTGCTTACATTGCTTTACACTTTTATACTTAGGATTGTTTTGTTTACCACCAATGCATCTGTCAAAGTCTTAAAATATCTGTTCACTTGCAAAGCTGGTGTGGTGACTCAATGGGTTGATGTACTGTTAAGGCCTTCACGGGGATTCATAGTAAACAGACATATGTAAAGCCGCCCACCACTCCACCTTATCTCAATTTGATATCTCATAAGGGCCTTCCGCACTTGCCGGAAAACATAAACACACCGGGAATGGCTGCATGCACACGGAAACCTGCACTGTCATTAATTTCAGAGATGGAGGGAGGTCAGTGTACCAGGTGGTGTTTGTGTGTCTGTGTGCAGGCTCGCATGGCAGTAGATGCGTGCTCACATGTATGTGAGTATGCACGTCAGTGGGGGAGGGAAACATGCATGTGCGCACGCACACACATACACACACACTGGTGTTGACAGGTGGCTGTGGTAAAAAGGTGGTCCCTGAGCTGGGGTCTGCCTGTCTCTGGCTGAGAGAGAGAGGAATAAAAAGCTCCCAGCAGCTGTCGCCCTAATTCCTCTAACACGGTGCTTGTGCTCTGATTAGAAAACAGATCTGGCCTCTAATTTACTCCTGACACCAACTAATGCTCTATATCTCAATCGCTCCATCCCCGCTCGCCACTGGCCTCTATGGCTGGACACACACACCTAGTGACTCGGAGGGCTAAGAGACAGGTATAAAAGAACACAAAACACAGCAGCTGAGCATGACAGAGAGCCATGTACTCCTCAACTGGTATCACCTCGACATATCTTATCACGCTCAGACCCACTGCTATTATGCTACTCAGTTAGCAACATAACTAACCAGGCCTGAAGAGTCAAGTGTGTTGCTTCATGGCAGCCTGAGCTATCAAATTTCTGTATGTAAAACCATTGCCACAAAAAATGTCAAAACTGTTAGAGCAGTGGTTCATAATTATTATTTTTTGCTTGTAATACCTTAAACTAAAGCTATGTCTACTTTCAATACTTAATCAGAAGTTGTGTATGTCTAGAATGATTTTCTCTGATTGTTTTATATAAATAATATTTGCGCTCTAAAACATACATTGTGGTATATTACATAATTCATTTGGCAGACACTTTTGTGCAAAGTGATCTCTTGACCCCACATTTTCAAATAAAACAATGTGTGAAGAGAAAACACTCTAAACTGTGAGTAGGGGTCAAAGGTAGACATTGGTTTATTTTAAGGGCTCACAAGCCAAAGAGGTTGGGAATTGCTAATCTAGATTTTAAAGGGCTACATGCTTGTGGTTCTATCTTTTTTATTAAAAGTAGACTATTTCAACCCTATAACCCTTTTTTAAGAAATTCCTGTGGGAGACAGTTTAAAACAATGTTAATACAAAAAGACAAGAAAGGAGAAAATATAGTTGCATATAGAAAAGTTGAAGAGAATGGTGTGAGAGAATGGTAAGTAATGTTCAGTGCTGCCGGTTTTAATGCCAGTGGAGGAGGAGAGGAAGAAGAGAGGCTGGCTGGGTGTTTGGGTGCCGTGACATGGTTGGCCCAGCAGGGGGCAGAGGTGTGATGCAGGGGGTGGGAGGTGACAGCTCCATGTCACACTGCTCACTGGGTGTCACCTCACCAGGCTGGAGAGAGAGAGAGAGAGAGAGAGAGAGAGAGAGAGAGAGAGAGAGAGAGGTGAGAGATCTATCTCAATCCGTATGTGTGAGCATTCTTGTACTTCTATCTTTGTGAGGACTTGAGTTTTAGACCTAGAGGACATATATGGAACATGAGGACATTTTGGATGGTCTTAACTTCTTCAAAAGGCTGTTTGAGGGTTAAGACTTGTATTTCGGTTTAAGGTCAGAATTAGATTTACAGCAAGGGGAATGCATTATGTTATTGAGGTGAAGCTATACCTGATAAGAAAAGATACATAAAAAAAACCTAGCTTAATGTGTGTAAGTGTGTTGCTGTTTGGGGTTTGTAACAGACTTCTAGTAGGCTAGGTTTTTCTTTGTGTAAGTGACTGCGTGTGTGTGTGTGAAATCCTTTTTATTTCCTCTTTCTTCTCTCTCTGTCCCCTGTATCTGTCTCCAGGGAGTCACTTGGCATCTCTCCCTACTTTTAATTCTCGCTCCGCAAACTGCTGCTGTCTGACCACAAGCTGGCAGCACACACACACACACACACACACACACACACACACACACACACACAGTTGGACCCCCCTCCTCCCTCAAATAGGCAATGAAAGACACACAGTTGCCCCGCATTTGGTTACATACACGCCTCATTTTCATGTCACTGTCATCTGAAATATTGGAAAGGAACTCACAAACACATACGAGGGACATCAATGATACAGTGCAAGTTGAATTCAAAGAGATAAACACAAAAACACACACAGTGATGAAAGACTGAGATGCTTAAAGCCTCCCAGGAAACACACACTCACTCCCAGACACACACATTTCATCACTGACAGTAGCTGAGAGACACAGAGAGACAACCTCTCTGCCTCTCAGAATACAAATCCAGTGTGAAAGAAAACACAAACACACACATGATGAGCCCTTAAAACATAAACAGAAATCAAGGAAGTAAAAGGACATGAACATTCCATATGTATTTGTTTATTTCGATCACTACTAGCTGCTCCTTTAGTTTCAAACCGGCATAATAACACAACTGTCAGCAGTGCTCACACAGCCAGCCGCACGCATATAGGTTCTCACAACATACACTGACAGGCAGACAAGCCTAACTTCAAAAGCAAGAAATAAATAAATAAAAGACAAGTCTGATAGGGATGAATAAATAACAAGAGGAGAGAGAGACGAAAACAGGAAGGAAAGACGGAGTAAGAGAGGAAGCAAAGAGGGAGATGCAGTGATTTCTGGAAGGAGGCTGGAGGTGCAGGCAGAGAGAGAGAGAGCGAGAGAGAGAGAGAGAGCGGGAGAGAGAGAGATTGTCACACATACTTCTAATCTCGTTTAAGTTAAACTGGCATGCAGAGATGGAAATACACTCCAGAGATAGATATCTGTGTGCAGTTGAGCGTGTGCTGCAGGTGGAGAGTGCCTGCAAAACTCAGCGTGAGGCCAAGTGACTTTCTTGTCATTTGAGTTTCCTACACTTTGTCTTTTTCTTTTATTATTTGGAGAAGGGTGTGAGTGTGAATGCAAATATGCAAATGTAACGGTTATTATTGCATTGCTCATCAAGCAGCGCGGAGCAGACATTAATAGGCTGATGAATATGCATGTGAATTTGTTAATTAAGTTAATTATTCTGCTGAAAATGCATTCGTCTTCCAAGGACATCTTCCCCAGGATTCCAACCTGCTCCACTCATTAGTCATGCGATATTTTACATTGGGCGCTGGGACAAGAGGTAGGAATGGGAGGGGCAGGAGGGGCCACCGAGGTTGAAATGTATACAATATAAGGTATCATGAGTTTCAAGTCCACTTAAGAACGGCAGTAAGAGCCTCAGAAAGAGATATTATGGCATTATAATGACGCATAATCATTCATCAGCTCTTCAAAACTGAAGGGTCAGTGAAAGAGACAAAGAACTGCACCCAGCTACAGTAGGGCGTACACACTCTTAGTGGCCAACCATTCGCTCCATCTCTGCTTTTCTCTTTCCTCTCCAGTAATTCCCCCTCTTCGCTGCTTTTCCTCTAATTGCTTATTAAAACCCTCTTAAATGAACTTTTTGTGCCAACTTTCCAACACATTAATTAATTGTTGTAGCCAATTAAGTGTCGCTGCGCAAATGAGCTTCAGCACAAATGGTCCTGCAGGGCCCGTCCACCACCCCCACCCCCCTACACCAGCACCAACACCACCCTCCTCCTTTTCCACCACCCTCACTGACTGCTTTCCCACCAGCCCCTCTGCCCTTAAAGCGGCAGCATCCACACAGACAGAGAGACAATCATTTTGCCTTGCTAATGAAGCTCTTTCAATTGAATCGATAATGAGATGCTTAGACCTTGGAAAAGTACTTTGGTTTGCAAAAGTGCAGCATCATGCAGAGAGGGTGATATGTCTGTGGCAGAAGTGGAAATAACTGAAAAAAGGTCAGAGAAAGATGTTTTTAAAGCCAGTGTCTTCTCCCTTTCGAGTTTTTCCCCCATTATTGATTATATTATGGTGCAGATAAAAGACAAAAAACACTTCAGTGTAGGTGGAATTTAAACCAAAGGAATTAATATGATTATTTTTGGCTTTATGACCTGACACCAGGGAATCAACACATATATGTATCATCTGGCCAATCCAAAAGCCTCCTAAAAACTCTTTGGTTGGACCCACTGCTGTTGAGCGATAAAGAAATTACGAGTGTGTGTGGCAGCAGTTTCTCACAAAACTATAAACTGGGTAGAAATGGAGATGGTGTTATGGCATCAATAAAGCATGCTGTTGCAGCACTAAAGCATATATCACTGCTGGGATAAAGTCAATCAATTTTCGAAATATCACATAAATAAGGATGTAGCCATAAACAAAATAACTGACATTACATTTTCTTTGATAGAAGACAACAAGGGGATCTGATGAAGACCGCACAATTAGCTCACTACCCAAAATGCATTCATAATTAAATGTTTTTATTTTTTTTCTGTTGTTCAACTATGGGTGAAAGGGTGTAAATGTCCCTTCAAATATATAATTTTTTTTTTTTTATCTGTTGATTTTTACATGTTCAGTTTGCTATTCATGCTCTCCATTAGCTGATCACTCTGCATGTGTGTGTGTCTTCGATATGGGACTGCGGGAGTCCCTTTCTCCCCTCACTGAGTTTACACATAGTCACTGATCAAACAGCCTCAGTCATCAAACTCAACATCAAACCATAGCATGGCGCAGAGAGACAACAGCGGCCCAGATTTACACGGCACAAAGGAGCCCGCACAAAGGAGCCACACACACACACACACACACACACACACACACACACACACACACACACACACACACACACACACACACACACACACACACACACACACACACACACACACACACACACACACACACACACACACACACACGGAGCAAGAGATATTAAATTGTTTTAGTCAGTTAAGATATTTTACTAATGCAGATCCTAGTTTTTACCTTCAAATTAAATCTAGAATTTTATTACAGTAAGGAGTAAAAGTGATAAAAAAATATTAGTGATTGAATTTATGGAGTGCTTCAGCTGCAGAATTCAGTTATGTTTTGTCAGAAGAAGCCTGCATCAGACACATCTCCAACTCAAACTCTGCACTTTTGATTGTTAACCTGGATTGAGTGAATAAATCTGAATGTGAAAAGGAATGAGAGACTTCTCTAAATACTATATAAATACATACTGTCTAAATGTCGGAAAAAGATTTATTTAAACGTTTCCATCCACTGAAAATTGAAATGCAGGATTACTTACTTTTCCTCCTCCAGAGCCAGTCAGAGTTTGCCCGTTCTTGTCTATCAATCTCGCCTTCTCCATCCCAGTTTGCCCTCTTCTGTTTTCTGCCAAATTAAAATGTAGCACCAGTTGAGACGGACTGATTTGCCAGGAGTTTTAGATAGATTCTTACATTGTTTGTTGTGGCAAGCTGAAAAACCATAATGAACTTTGTGGCTTAGAAAGTTTCTGCATCTGAAAAGTTACTATCCACTTTCACAGCTTCAAGTCAGACTTTCTGCAACAACAAAAAAAATAAACTATGATTGACTGCTAGCAATTCTGGTTGGTAGAGTGGACATACTTCCCAAAATCCATCAGCATTTTGTCTAACGGCTGGTGTACAAGAAGGATACACATTCTTATGTGCTTTGTACTGTAGTCAGTCGGGGTCCAGGCAGATGTGTAATGTGAGAGCTGGCTGGGTACACCATTTTACATACATTTAGAAGAAGCTGCTATTTGTTCAAGGTTGCCAGATTTCACATAGTGGGATACCTAGATACCTAGCTGCTAAGATGGTGGTAAAATATGTTCCAAATGTGTGCTGTAACAATCAGCTTGCACATGGACTGAGAAAATTAGACCAAGAAGTGATGCAAAAAAATACAAGTGCATGAATAAAATTGGGATGATTTGACTGAAATAGACTGTCAATGCATTATTTGTCTGGAAGTCCTCCAAAATCACTGTAGCTGACAGTGAAGCGACAGCATCCAAAATGGAGGCTCCATTTTGGATTCCGCCTTCGCCCGTCTCTGCCATGGCGAGTACGTGCTTCAGACTGGCAGCGTGGCACATTTATGGGCATTCCCCATAAGGTGCCTTTCTGATTGATGGCGCAGCCTCGTGCACCTCCCTCTCGTCACTCCTCAGTCCTGATTTATTCGTCTAGTCTCTGTGACTTGGCACTGGCATTGCCCACTACTTCTGGAAACTCCCTGCGGGCACATTCACTATTATTTGGAGTCCCGATGGGCGAAAGCATCAGACAGAAAGATACACACCCTCATACACACACAGCACCATCTCATCTCACTCACACTGGGCCTGTGCTAGAGGGCAGGTGAGCCTCCCACTGCCTCCACTCTGAAAGGATCTCTCACCCAGAGGGCTCAGCTGCTTGGTGGGCCAGAGGGGTAAGCAGCTCTGTAAGCCTGCCAAGTGAGGAACTGGTCTCTCACTCTCTCACACACACACACACACACACACACACACACACACACACACACACACACACACACACACACACACACACACACACACACACACACACACACACACACACACACACCTCTCTTTGCCAATCGGCAGTTTATGATCCTTATCTGCCTGTCGGGATCTTCAAAAAGAGATCAACCCAAGTGGTAAAGGAATCAACACGTAAACAAGATTGAAGCATAGGGAGCACCTTACATCAGTCTGACAGGGTCAAGCTCATATACTTACACATATTAGGCAGTGTATAGGAAACAATTAATTATAAAACCTGTTTCACAGGGAAAATTAAACTAAACCTCAACTGCCACACATATTGTTAGTGTTTTAAATAAACCTCCAACCATGTGTTCAAAAGCCAAACGCAATTTGTAACAATACTGTTTACCTCCAAGCATGATAGCAGACAGATTATGGGTCAGTTAACAGAATAAATTGTGTGGTCTTAAGTAATGAAATGACTGAATAAAGCACTATGGGATACTACAAAAGAATTAAACAGGATTAAAAACAACTTACTCTAACCTTAACTATTTTCCATGTTTGAAATGTAGTTATGCATATTCTTTTAAATAGGTTATTTAGATTGTATTCTTTTTTTCAGATATGAATTAGCCTACCTCTACTTTCAATTCCGTTTTAGTCATTGTACTTGTGTTACTTGTATGACCAAGGACTTTTCTTGCTTGATAGGTTTCTAGTAGACTGTAGAATGAAACATGAGTTTCCAGATTCTAAGAGTGATAAGAAACACTAGAAACCTGGTGTGTAATTTAGCCCAACTTAGATCAGGCTTTGCCAAGGCCTGACGGTGAAGACTTCCTGTGGTTTGAGCGGTAGCATGAGTGAATGCCTACCATCTAGTGGCAACGTTAGAGAAACATTTAGAGACGCCAGGATAGACAATTCAACTGGTCGCATTACTTCCTTTAATAAACTGAAACAAGAAAACACATATTACAAAATATTTTTTTCTTTTTACAGACACCATGAAACCATTTCTCCTCCCTTTCCAAAGAAAAAAAAAAAAAAAAAAAACAGAACCATGGACCATTATTTTTTTAAGTGTATTATTTTCTTTATGTAGAAAATAACTGCACCAAAAAAAGAAAAAGTTTCTGTTGCACAACTTGGCTGGGAGGCAATGACATATTAGCTGAGGCTTTCACAGCCCACCAGGAGAAGCCGGAAAGTCAGTTTCTGTTTGTGTGTGTGTGTGTGTGTGTGTGTGTGTGTTTCTAGCTTTATACTTTAACTAGCAGTATAGCGTGTGTATGATGAAGCAGTCTGTCGTAATGTAGTGGTTTAATCCATATTCAAGACAGGAAAGTTGAGTACTGTAGGCTTAGGACACAGAGGTTAGCTGTATGTAAAGGAAGGAAAATATTCATGTGGGCCGAGAACACATCGCAATTCAGTTGAGTTGATGACAGACAGAATATAATATGGAACAGCCTTTGGGTAAAAAACAAAAAAAATACAGTCCTGCAGATGTACACTGTTGTAGGTGCCATCCAAAGCAGAAACTTAACCTACACTTCCCCGCTAGGCCCAGATCATTCAGGGGTCGCTGGGGTTACAAAGGAGGCACAAGGCTGAAAACAGGGGAGCTAGCCAGGCAGCATGTAAGGTTCAATGGGAAACTCATGGTCCTCCAGTGTTCTTATCAGTGTGCTCATTGCCTCAAATATACCCATACACAATATTTTAGCTCCACCTAATCTTCCGTCACACTGTTACATACATCACTCCATCACAGAGTGGAGGACAGCTACTTCATTCTCCAAAACACTGATAACTTGGTGAGTAAGTGGGCACTGCAGTGGACTGGACAATCATTTGTTTTTTTTGGAGAAAGAAAGAAAAAAGATCACAGCTGCTTTCTAAGTTGAGTGTCAGCTGCATGGCACTCAATTTGGAAGCTAAACTTCATTCAAGTCAGGACCTTCAGTGGAAGGAAAGAGCAAGGGATAGCAGGTGGTGGCTGTCCCTAAATGGATTGTTGAAGGTCCTGCCGACCCCAGGTCCAAACACTCCCTCCGATACGACAGCTTGTTCAGAGGGCAGTGAGGTTCATGACCTGAAAATGCCCTTAATCTCTTTATTTCAGACATTCAATTTCAAAATCTTTGATTCAACTTTAGCTACCTGCTCATGGTCCAGTGATTCATAATGTGTAGGTGTCCTTCTGCATTCTTCCTCTGCCTTTCCCTTCAGGCCAGGACTGCTGGATCTGTCCCAAGATACCTAGGTCTGTCTCAGCGGGGGACTGAGGGTCAACGGGCAGCTCCATGGGAAAAGCGGAGGTCCTGGTCCTTAGGGAACTGTGCTGCAGTGGTAGAAGCAGCAGTCCCCAGTCCTGCTGGGGCCTCAGCTGCAGCTGATGGTTTAGGCGAAGAGTCTGCAACCCAGGGTGGAGGGGGCTGTGCCCGGGCCAGAGCATCCACAGGAGATGGGTCCTTGCTGCGCTGAGGGGCCCCAGCTTCCGAGTCCTGCTGAGAGATGAGCTGGAGCAAGGCAGCTGCCACGGCAGGGCTGATGTCCTGGCTGGGTTGGGTTTCAGACCCGGACCGCTGGGCATTTCCAAGGAGGGGAGCTGATGGAGGTGGCCCAGGTGGAGAAGGTGGACGCTGCTCACCAGATGAAGGCACCTGGTTGGCCCCAAGCGGTTTCCTTTTTGATGCTGCACCATCTGAAGGGGCCAAACAGGACAGAGGACAAAACATTAGGTATCATTTGTTTAAATTCAACGTGGACTTTCTATACAATAAGCCTTCATCTTATTTGTCATCTATGTCTGATTTGCAGTTGGGGATAAAGTAAACCGGTATTTTTGTCAAATGGGCCTGACATGGAGTTACACAATGTTGACATTCCCTACCTTCACCACAAGAGGGGGAGCAGAGCACTTTAAGTGTATCTTCAAACACTATAAAAGTACATTTCAGTACCATTATAAAGAAAAACATATCTGTCAGTATTGTTGCAATAAAGTTAACTTGTTAACCAACAGAAACTGCATCGATATGGAACAATACTAAAAATATTCAGACATGAAAATAAATTTAATTCTAGCCAATTAAAAATCTACAATCATGCACCTATTCAGATATAGTATATCTCAATGTTGAAAAATTGAATAAATGCTGTTTTAATGGGTCTAGTTGTCACTGTTAAAGAATGTTTATTAAAACATAGTAAAGCATTGAATTTATTCCCTGACTCCAAAAATATAATTGAATTAATGTATGCAAAAAAAAAAGATGCATCTGTATGTTTTTCCTCCAAACCACCTTGAACAAAAGAAAAAAATGTTGGCACTAAGTGAGAAAACATTAGGAAGGGTATGTACAGCTGGATGAACAGAAAGGGTGACTTATGTAGGAGAATTCTAAGCATTATAAAGGTCATGACAAGATTACTAAACTTTTTTTTTTCCTTTTCTTTTTTACAATCTACAGGAGTGCAAGGTAAACCAAGGCAGAAAGGGTTTCAGAGGCCTTGACAGGAGAAATAACCAGAAGAAAACAGAACTGTTACCATTCCAGTGTCAGCAGCATAGTCAATCGTTTTATTCAACTTGCTAATCACATTTTTTTAATTAATATCGGAGTCAGAGTGAACAGTTTAAAACAAAACAAAAAATGTGTGACAAACCAAAGTTTAAAAGAAACGCATGCAGGTGAGGTCTAAAGATTCAAAACATTTATTTTCACTTGATAATTTATTATCACTTTCTTCATAAAAAGGCTGACATTACAGACCGTTTAAAGCAACATCTCTTCCTGTGAAGAAACCATGACACCTGCTTTATAATGAAAATGAAGTGAGAACATGTGTGGAGATGGGACAGATACAGAAACAAAGACTGTGAGAAAGAAACAAGGAAGTGGGAGAAAAGTGGAAGGGAACAATATATAGTGTGAAACTTTTCACTCAAATTAATAACACTTAACTTTCTTCTGGTTTATTGAGTACACCAAAGAGAGATGTCCATGTGCACCGAAACCTGTGCCTGGTTACCAGGGCCACACGACGACAAACGCTCCACAGACATTTTGTGAGGTACTGCATTTTTCAATATGCGAGGTGGTAAAAGGGGACAATAGTGAGCGTGTGTGTTTAAGGAAACGTGGGGGATGAAGTAAGGGGGTGGGCGATGCATAAATCTAATGACCCAATTCATTTGGTTAATCGATAGTTTCGTTGATTTCATCAGGTAGTCTAAAGTGTAATTAATTTGATAGATATTTTGAAGTATACAGGAATTTTGAGTACAAAAACTCAGCTTCTGTTTGTTCTCCGCCCTGCTCTCCTCATTCCTGCAGTCTGCAGAGAATTTCACCTGACCCTGGTTTGGTTCCCCCCCTTTTCGCCACTCTCTAGAGACTAAACCCAGACTTGCCCTTGCGATCAGTAGTAGAGGCGGACGAGCCGCGCATTAATGCCTCCTCTGATTGGACGCCATTGCTCTCATCTCCTTGCTCCTCGGTTTGTGGCTTGATGATGTGGCCCAAAATGAGAGCCAGCAGGTTGGCCTGGTCTTCCTGGCTGAGTGGTGGGTCTCCAGATGCCGGCGAGAGTTCCTGGGGTTCAGGAGTTGGCTCTGGGGGCTGAGACCTGGGAGCAGACTGGGCCTGGTCCTCTGGAGCCCCCTGGTGGTCAGAGGCCTCACTGAGGGCAGACAGCGACTGGCTGAGAGTCTCTGGGTTGGAGAGAGTCTCTGGGTTGGAGAGGTTGAGGAGCTGGGCCACCTGGGGCAGGCTGAGGTCTGTCTGTCCCTGAAGAAGGTTCAGCAGCACCGCCAACTCTGTCTGGTTCAACTGCTCTGCAGCAACTCCCAGGCCTAAACACATTTACGCAACCAGAACACAAACTATGAAAATACAATACCGTGCAAACTTCTACATCATATCTCAGTTACTTTTCACCTGCAGTGAAACAGTATGTCAGCATACTGCACCCCATCTCTGTCAACATAGGTAACAAATAAGTACATATTTGGCATAAGACGGGACAATCAGAAAACATGTGATATATATGATTTATATGCTATAAAGTGGGCGCCCCCTGTAGTTGGGTTTTCATTCCATCAATGTTACCCCAAATCTACACATTTTCCAAACTTTGCCTTATTGTTGGTGAACAGAATATTAAAACATTTAATACAAAGCATATCTTATGTCCAGGTGTGTTTCTGCTAAATGCTTTTGAGATGCAGCCGTTACCTGACAACTCACTCTCTAAGTTGGCTGTGGAGGGCGGTTTTCCTGGTGGAGGCGGCGGGGCTCCAGCCGGACTGCTTTGGGTCCGGCTGTTCTCTCCGCTGGAGGTCCCAGTCACATCCTTACGGGGCACTTTGGGCACAGGCACATCCTCGGGCACCCCGCTCTGACGTGCACGTCTTCTCTTCTTACTCCACAGCTCGTGGCAGTCCTGATGGTGAGGAAGACTGGAGACACAGCCAGTAGACAGACATGCAAACAAAAACAAAACATTATAGCACAACCATGAATTACAAATATGTAATCAAATAGAACTAACTAACTAACTAACTAACTAACTATGACACAATATAGATGAAAGGTGAAAGCAGGGGCCATGGGGCTACTGACTCTGGTGGCGGCATCTTGCTTGGCTCAACATTACTCAGAAAGTCACTGTTGAGAGCGTGCTCTGATGTGCAGCGCCGTGCAGGGTCGAGGGTCAGCATTCGGTCCAGCAAGTCCAGGGCGGGAGTAGGTAAACTGTGCAGAAGGGAAGAGATTTTTCAACTGTAGAAACAGACGAAGGGTTGATCACTGCTACTTTGGGGAAGCTCAGCATGGCTACGTACAAGGCAAACTCCTCCCGCAGTCGCCGCCTGTACTGCTTCTTGGGTTTCATGGTGTTGAAGAGGGGAAGTTTAATGACGTCAGGCCAGGCTGCAGGACAGGGACTCCCGCACAGACGGCTGAGGGAAATGACAAAGAAGTGATGAAGAAAGAGAAAATGGGGTGTGAAGGTTGCAGCAGAGGTTACTACTTGAGGTGTTGTTTTCAGGAAAGGGCAGCCTACCTGATGAGCTCCAGCTGTAGAAGCTCCTGGTTAGCCTGGAAGATGGGCTTCTTGGTGAAGAGCTCTCCCAGGATACACCTGAGCATCACAGAGAATGGGTAGAGGTAAGAAAATATACACTCCCACTCACCAAGCTTAAACTAAAGCATAAAGCACAGTGTCAAAGTGGGAATGTCTCTGTCAGACAGGATGATTGTGACCAATAATTCATACTATATTTGATTTTTTAAAAGGTCCAATGTGTAGGAATTTCTCCCATCTAGCGTTGAGATCATATATCGCAATCAACTCTCTCGCACCACGCAGTTCAAAGTACGTATTACAGCTACGGTAGCCTTCACGCTTCAAAAAGCCAGTCTTTCAATATCCTTTTTCTTTTTCTGGGCGAAGAAGAAATTTGGATTTTGAATATGTGCGTTTGGTCCTCCACGTTTCCTTCTTCAAACTTGCCGGGGCCGGGAAGCTACGATACCCATTAGTAGCATTAGCAGCAGCTGTGAGTTTATCATGTGACAGCGAAAACGCGAAAGGCGGAGCAGTATGTAGGTCCCTTACCGGCTAACGTATTTCAAGATGGCACATGAATATGGAGCGTCTACCCAGAGGGGATAAGCGAGCGTCCACAAAAGCGTAGCTCCTATGGCGCCATTTTGATGCTACCTAGCACTCACTTGCCGTTAGCATTCCATTCATTTTGGCGCCACTTTGACAGCGAATAAATTTACATCTGAAGTGTTTAAAGACTCCATTTGTCCATCGTTTATTTCTAAAGAAACACGACAATGTATAAAAGGCTCCATTACCTTGTATCTGACGTTGTGGCTCCGTAGCAGACGTTTTTATAAAAATAGGCTAACGATTGTGTCATAACCACACGACTTACTGTCGCATAGTAGAGGAATTACTGTATAGTACAGGAGAAGCTTGCAGGCAGTTTCGACTTACATTAGCTGTTTAAGTTTAATTATTAATGTTAACTAGCATTTTAGTTAGCAATAATTAGCCTGTGCCTATGTTATCTCCTTACATATACCTACGCTCTCCATCTCTGCAAGATTCCAGGGATCACAGATGTAAATTAGCTGTATAGCCAACTCTGGTACAGGGCCTGAACTGTGCATGGTCCCTGACAAACTAATAAAATACAAAAAAATAATTCATAATGATTGAGATTTCTCTTGGCACAGCTACCAGAAGACTTACAACTTTCAGACAGGTTGCTCACGTCACATCTACGTCAGCAAGCTCAGTTTGCAGCTGCGCAGTAACGCTCAGTGCTCACTGGAAAAGTGCTTCTAATATCCTTCACAGGTCTCCGTCCAGAGCAACGGGATCTGCTGGTCCATTTCTTGAACTGTCTATTGTCTACCCCAGTTCATGCGAATGCAAATGTAAAATGTCAAGCCAAAAACAATACTTGGAATTGATGGTGGTGGTAAATATTCCTGAAAAAAGGTTTGTGAATGGGAGACACAGATTTTGATAATTAACAACTAAACTCGTTACACACTGGACCTTTAAAGATATATTTCCAGTTATACACATCATATATAATTTCCCATTTAGATTCTGACATAAGATGTGAGTATGAATACAAAAGAGTAAAGAAGCTGTGTAGAAGTGTACGCTTAGTGCAAAGGTTCGGACATTGATTTTTACATACTGCTAAAAAGATTTCTGCTATAAACCACGTTCAAATTGGGCATCACAGCACACAAGTGAAAAGAAAATCAAGCATCACGCCTGACTGAGCTTAGTTTGCCTTTTGGTGCATATGGTGCTTTAGGATTAAAAAAATTAAACAGACTCCGTGATGCAAACATCAAGCCTGCTCATATTGTTAGAAATACACTTGCTTGCCTGGCAGAATAAAAAAATAAAATAAAATACATTCAATAGATTTATTTTTTTCTTCTGTCAAGTTTTCCTATGATTCCATAAAATATATCACAAAACATATTATGGTATCAGTTTACCATGGTGAGTGGGAAGCTTTCACCTAGTAAGAGGATACTGAGTAGGAAGATGTTGACACAGGCCATCTGTGAATAACCTTTTTAGAAACAGTTATCTAATTTTCTGCTTATGGACTGTGATACAAGTATGAAAATGTCAGATTTTTCCAAAAATGGGTAACTAGACAAATTTGAATGAAAGGCTGCTTAAACCAAAAAAACATTAGTCCAAATCTAATGTTCATAAAGCCTACACATGAATCAAGGAGTATGTATGTAAAAAAGTAAATATGAATGAACAGTGATGTGCTACCATAACAGTAGTCTAAATCGACGATGATTCATTTAGGGGATTGCTCTGGTGCCGCCGGAAGATCCGCCTGATGTTCCTCACCAAATCCAGACAGCTAGCTAGACTATCTGTCCAATCAGAGTTTTCTGTTGCACGACTAAAACAACTTTTGAACGAGCACCTATTCCACCAAAACAAGATCCTTCCCGAGGCTATTTTGCAGAGGCATCGGTATTGCGTCCGGCGCTTAGTGCCACCCGTGACGATTTTGATTGGTTTAAAGAAATGCCAATAAACAGGTTTTTCTCCTATCCCAGAATGTTGTGTGGACTAGCCAGAAAATGCGCATTAAAAAGAGGTGGATGGAAATGCACCTAGTGTCATACTCACCCACAGCTCCATACATCAATGGCTGGAGAGTATCTCTCCTCTCCCAGCAGGAGTTCAGGGGGGCGGTACCATAGTGTGATTACTTTATTAGTGTACGGCCGACTGGGGGCAAGAAAAGAGAGAGGACGATGAGAGTCAATACACATTCATAGAGTGTATATGCCCCAGAGTGCACAAACATTTCAGCTTTCACTAACTGGGATCTCTCTAAAGCAGGGATGTTCAACACGGGGTCCTTAGAATTGTTGCAGGTGGGCCTCCAAATTATAGTACATTTTTGAAAGTTTCTTAAATTTTATTAAAATTTAAATGTCTTAACATGAATCCAACATATTATTAGCAAATATAAACCCCACTGATGTTAGGCTGATTGGCCTATAGGTAAGGTAGTCACTAAGATAGCCATTCAAAGATAGTTAATCCTGAGTGTTCATTGTGCCACATGTATGTGTAACATTAAAAGATGATTTATTTATTTATTTTTATTTTTTTAAATCATGCCAACAAATATTAATAGCTTAGTATTTTATGCACTAAAAAAGGTATGGAATAAAGGCTTTGGTCCGCCCTACACGTTATTGCGGGCCCAGTTTAAAATGCAACTTAATTTTATACACTATATGTAGTAGGGGGTCCCTGCTCCGTCTCTCTTTCAGTTAAGGGGTCCTTGGCTTAAAAAATGTCAAAGACCCCTGCTCTAAAGGACAACACTGTGACAGACACCACCATCTAGTGGTGACTCATTGTAAATGAAGAGGAAAATCCATGCTTAAGGTGAGGTTTAATTACTGCTTCAATCATCATAAACACATTTAATCATATAGCCTAATTAACAGAAGCAAGCAGATGAGGTTCCCATATATTGCATACATTTATAAAGAAAAAAACACTCTTGTCTTACCTTTCCTCTGAATTGTAAAGCCGGGCCAAACCAAAATCAGCCAGTTTAATCTGACCTCTGTACAAAAAAACAAAAGAAATCCAACATCAGAAGCAACACTACCAAGCATGAGAAAACAAGCTCTGTCAACAACTACAAATTACTGAGACCGTAATGGTGCTTTTCCATTACATGGTACCTGCTCGACTCGCCTTTTTTGGTTTTCCATTACGAAAAAAAGTACCTGGTACCTGCTAACAGGTAGTTTTTTTAGTACCACCTCAGTTGAGCTTCCAAGCGAGCTGTGTCTTCTGGCTGTGGCAACAACAACACACCTTCGACGTTCTGTGTGTGTGTCGCGTTAGGTCACGGCAGTTTACTGCGGCGCCGCTATGATGACCAGCCACGCTGAGGCGGTACTAAAATCTGCAATGGAAAATGGACGCACAGTGCGTCGAGCAGGTACCATCTAATGGAAAAAGGCCATAACTTACCCTGTGAAAAATAAATAAAACTGAACTCATCTGCCTGGCAAGGCAGCTTATTTTAAATAACTAGTTTGCATTTAAACAAAAGAAAAGTATGAAACTTTCCATTACTGGAAATATCCAAATCTATTGTTTTAGATTTTGATTCAGGTTAATAAATACTGGCTCTAAATGCTCCATTCCACAGCAAGACCCACATTCCAGCTGTTTTTTGTTTATTAGCGTCTTAGCTATTGCAGCTCGTTCAGCTTACCCTTGCATCCTGTAATGTTTATGCATTGGATGCAGAATTAAACTGAGCAAGCATCTGTGAGAAGTTGCTGTACTCCTTTCATTGCTGTTATTTGAAGCGCCCAGTTTGTAGCAAAGTAATTAGTTTTGGTGCTGACGCACCTCAAAACACTTGCACTGCGATCATTAAAGTTAGCTTTTGACTGCTTTTGGTTTTGAGTTTACAGTATTTTCAGACTATAGCTGCATTTAAAACCATCTGCAGGAATGTTCCAAGTTGTTGTTATGTTATTATAGCAGATATTGTAAATGTCCATTTGTGTAAGGTGATCAGAGGTACTAAAGTAAACAAACATGAATAAAAAGTAGATCAAAATATCTGTAGGTGATACTGATGCATTAAAATTCACCTGAAACAGCAGTTACTGCTGAACAACTGATTGGTGATGGCCTAGCTGTTACTGCAAATGAACCACAACAGTCTACATAAAAGGACAATACAATATTTTACTTCTGGTGTCCATGTCTTCTGTTTCTTACCTGTTGTTGAGCAGTATGTTGGAGCATTTGATGTCTCTGTGCAGGAAGTTGTTCTTATGGCAGTAGTCCAGACCCTCCATCAGCTGGCGCATGAAGCTGCGGACGTGCTCATGGGAGAACTGGACCAGGCCCGACTCCAGCAGGCCCATCAGGTCGTGGTCCATGTACTCGAACACCAGGTAAAAAGCACCTAAACAGGGGAAGATGTATTCAGAAATCCGTAACTATTATACAGACATGAACACCAAGTCTGGAGGTTAGAAAATTAAGCCTGTGACGAGAGGGTTGCTATGTACAGGGCTTAAAGTTTTTTTTTTTTTTTTTTTTAAATCGGCATTTTTTTAGATTTTCATATAGACGTCTATAGTCATGTGGACTTTTAATTTATTTATTTAGATTTTTTCTAAAATAGTCATACGCCAGAAATCCGGCACCAGGTTGGAGTACTTTAAGCCCTGGATGTACTATCACCAGCTTCCAAAAATCTAACCTAGCTTTAGATTTGCTTCTCAGCAGGTTGAACAGGGCAATTATTGTGCTTTGTCACAACTGCACAGCCAATTACAGTACAACGCGATGTACATTTTTCAAAGTGTAAATCAGCCCTGATATACAGTTATGTGGGTTAAAACTTTAAAGAAGGGCTGCTAAAGTGAATCATCACTGTGACCACATGAATTTAATCTGCTGCCAAATAACCAAACCTAACAGTAGTAATTATATCAGTCCTAGGTAGAAAGGAGAGTTCTTCACGCTTCTGCAGACCACAACAATCCGGTGCAACCAAGGCAGGACACAACAGTATAAAATAACAAAAAATTGCCGGTGCAACACAGATGTCTTCTTACTTGATGATTTTATTTCTTAAGGTGCATAACAGTGACTAACGTTTCGATGTAAGGTTACATCTTCATCAGAGTACCTTACATCGAAACGTTAGTCACTGTTATTGATTTTTTTCTTGTCTTGATTAAATGCGTATTAAGAGTAAGAAAAAATATAAAGTAAGTAAAGTAAAAAAATATTTTTTATTTTAAAACTCAGTGGACAGTACACCCTAACTAATTTCCCTATTAAAAAAATTAATAAATAGCTTTGCAATGAAAAAAAACCCCAATATTCAGCTCTCAAATTTAACACTTTAAAAATTCTTTAAATATTTATCAGTTACTTTTCAAAATCCACAGTGTGCCATTAACAACCAAGCCTGTCTCTAACAGGTAGGCTACCGACAACGTTATCTTCATTTCACTCGTCTCTCCTCCACTTGATCCGTGTGGAGAGGCTACTCGGTGAAAACACAAGCTTTCAAAACCACCATTAACCAATAATCGACTGCTAACGGTGGCAATGTCTGGGGGTGTTTTCTCTACTACGATACCAACAATCTCTCTGTAAAGAAAGATCGTGGAGACACTTCAATCGTTCATGATCTAATAATGTCATACACCCCTACTTTCATGAATTTAAACGTTTAAAAGGACAATTCCGGCGCAAAACAAACCTAGAGGTTATTAACAGATGTGTACCCACTTGATCGCTCTCTGGGACATGTTTTCATGCTGATCAAATGTGTTTGTAGCTTGAAAGAAGCTAGCGTGGACCGCTGATTAGCTTACAACGCTAGTACTCGGGGCACAGGGAAAGTAAAAACAAATCGCTATTTATACCACTAAAAAGGCTCAAAATATCACCGAACTTCAACGGTAGCATAACGAGGATTCCTAAATGTTAACCGAATCATTGAGAACATTGTGATTGTACAGACAGTTTATTGAAGAAAGTACGAGGCTGCGTTGCGGCATTGACTACCGGTACCGGTAGTCAATGCCGCAACGCAGCCTTGTACTTCGGGAAACTGGTGGTGTACCTGCGGACATCGTGCAGCTATGGCCACCGAACAGGAGTGTCTGTGTTGCATGGAGTGGGACCTGTTGCGTTGCGACACCCAAGACACGCAGTGTTTTGTACAGTCTGAAGCTTTCCCCTCTCTGATAAACAGGGCTGTACTTGAAACTTTTTTCCATGTCCCGAAAATAAACTGGAGACGGCGACCCAGACCGGAGGGACCAGATGGACAGTTATCCACTGAGTAGCTAAGTAGCTACACTAGACAAGTTATGTTTTACATCGGTGTGATTATTTCAGATATATTGAGCAAATTGCTTTTGATTTTAGTTTGCATCGCCAGCTGTAAGTCATGACTGGTTTTCAAGACGGCAGCCGCATGTAAACATGAACGCAAGTGTCTTTATAATCTATCTTTTTAATAAACGGTCTGCACACTTACAAAGTTCTCAATGCTTCGGTTAACATTTAGGGACCCTCATTATGCTACCGTTGAAGTTTCGTGATATTTTGAGTGTAGTAATTTGTTTTTTGGACACTGTCTGTGGGTTTTAAAATCAAGGTATTGTCACAGGTCTGTCTTTTATATGATTTGTTTTTCTGTATTCATTTTAAATGGTATTATTTTTCCTATGATTATTACTGCAGCCCTGAGCCACGTGCACAACGCTGGTGGAAGAAAAACCACACCATGATCAGGCCTCTTTCAGACATGTTGCCATTCACTGTTGGTGTTTTAACTGACAGCTGATGGAAAACATGTCCTATGAGTCACTTATTATAGCTAGAAGAACATTGTGCAGCACTGTTATTTTTCCATTTTACCCAGCCCTGGCAGATAATATCTAACCCGCTTACCTTTGTCTTTTTTAAAGTCAAGTGCATCCTGCTTGTCTGTGACAATTTCCTTCATGTTGACAACACTGCGGTGTTTGAGCTGCCGCAAGATCTTGATCTCTCTAATGGCTGTGATGGGGAAACCCTCCTTTTCATTGTCCAAACGCACTTTCTTCAAAGCCACCAGTTCACCTGCCATTTTGAAAAGAGTATTTTAAGAACCAGTCACAATGAGATTTAGGTTTTAACAGGAAAAAAAAAACATGAATACTACAGTGACTGAAGTCCAGTTAATATTCCCTTACCAGTATCTTTGTCCTTGGCCTTGTACACTTGGCCGTAGGTGCCTTCCCCTATGATGCCAATTATATCGAATTTATCTACACAGCGTTTGCCCCAGTCACTCTGGGTATGTTTGCGCTCACCATATCGCGGGCAGCAAATCCTGTAAACCATCAAAATGAAAAACAGATTAGATTTAATGTGGGATTAAGAAAAGTAAGACTGGAAGTGGGTGAGTAATAAAAGAAACTGAAACTGACTTTGGTCTCTTCTTAAGTACTGCCTGGGGTAGCGGTGTGGCCTGGCGCATGGGGGACTGTGGGGGTGAGGAGTCACCTCCAGGCAAGGTGGGCGGTAAAGGAAGGTCTATGAGTGATGTCCGGCTGCGAACTTCCTTCTCCTTCCTAGATGGCCTCTGAGGAGGGGTGGACTTCTTTGGACTGACGGTGCAAAATACAAAGCGTTTTAGAGAAAAGTACAATTGATTGAAGAGACATAAGAGAAGCACATACTAGATATGTACTTGAGATGTACTCCTTGATTGTGTACCCAAAACACCATATTTTCACCCAGCTCACTCGCGCAATTCTATGGGTGGGGCAGAGAAGAGCATGAGCCTTAGGGCGCTTTCACCTACAGTTCAGTAGACCTGGGGAGATTCAGGGGTGAATTTGCAACATTGCTGCATTTTTCATTTGTTCGGTTTGCGTTCAAACGCACCAAATTTTGTAAACAAATGTCAAACGATCGAAACAGTCATTTGTTTATTTGAGTGAAACTCGCAGACACTTCCTGGTGTCAGAAACACTTAATTTATAACGTTTTTGGTTTTGCTTTAGCGTTTCTAATATTTTGTAGAAGGCGAAAAATATGAGCAGCTGACAAGACAGCGAGCGAAGAAGAGGGCGAAGAGCACGGATGAGAGAGAGAGATTTTGATTTTTTTGTCCCACAGACAAGGAGCGATGTACGGTCATAATAGGTTATCGATTTGAAAAGTGATCATCCCTTAAATCATATATAAGCCCGCAAATTGTGTGCAAGGTTGAAATTGCTCGTCAATACACTGTATTTTGATCATCAAACTCTAGTGAGCTTCGAATGACCTCTTCGAATGAGCTTTCACACCACGCCAAATGAACCGACTAACCGACGAATCGCTCCAGGGTTCGGTTAAAACGGACCAAACTGCTCATGTGTGAAAGCAACCTTGGAGCTTACGTTAATAGGAGCTTTGTGACAATATATGATCAAAGTTATCAGGTGCCTCTTACTCTTCATTTATGGTAATGTTTATAGTAATGTTGACCATAGGGGCTCAACATACAGGAGCTTCCGTACAGTAAACCCAAAGGAGAATTTGTGACATTTATAGAATATAAGTAAAATGACAACATTAACGCTTATTTGTGAAAGTCTGTTATGATCTTCATGCCGATGTGCTAATTGAACCAAATTACAAACAAGCAGTTCAGAACTGTAGCTACAGAGTGTGTAGTTACAGGAAAGTGAATGTGACCTTGTGTACCAGGGTAATTAACTAGAGAGGCACGCAAAGTGCCACCAACAAAATCATATGTTTTTTTCCCCCGGCAGGTTTTAGCCACAGAGGGAAATCGAGGGTGTCACTTTTATCCAGACTTGCCATTATCTTTTTTTGTAATGTGACAGTTATCATAATTAAACAACGCTTAAAGCCCAGTTTAGACCAAAGATTCTGGATGAGACGAATTGAAACTTGCAACTACTTGCAATGTGCGGGTCTGCAGCGCTCTGAAACCTGCCAGTTTACACCAACGCGACTCGACGAGACGGTGTATCATCTCCAATGCAACGACTGTTGTTCCGTTATAACTTTGACTTTTTTGTAGCTTTTTGTAGTCTTGAAATATGAATGAGGATAGTAATAATGATATTATTTCTACAGTTGCATTTCTAGTAGTGATAAAAAGGCAAAAAACGTTTTTATTTCTCCGATTCACTGCTTTGTTTTAATGCCACTCCCTCTCTTCAGTCACTTTCTAGCTCACTTGACCATATACTGTGCTTGCGAGTGCTCGTTGAGCCTCTGTCCAAAACTCCGCCATTCCGACCAGTTGACAGTTTGTAACCTTGACCAGTGAACTTCGCTACTGGCTGTGGAAACGGGTGACGTCTATCTATGACAAGCTGAGTCGCAGGCGCCACCATCAGCTGACTTGAGTCGAGCTGAGAAGGGCCAGTTCATACCGCTGCATCTTTTCCCTGCAAAGTTCTAAAATGATTTTGTCTCGTTGCAAATCTTTGGTCTAAACTGGGCTTAAAGTAGGCATACATAATACCATTTACACATCACAAGTTACCATATCTAAAGTAATGTCCTTAAATGTCTTTACTAGGGATAAACCGATTATCGGCCCTGGACGATAATCAGACAGTTTTTTGGCAGTTTGCAGATTATCTGTATTGCCTGATAACCGATAAAGTCAACTAAGTAAAAAGTGCGCTACTTTGGCCCTTTGCTTCAGTTTCACTCACCACTGAGTCTGACTTAATGTCCCACAACACCATCTGACTATCTTTTACTGGGTATTATGTTGAAAGTTTCTAATTTATTAAATTATTAAATATATATATAAAATAAAATCTTAATTTCGATTTAAAGATTTTCATTTTCACTGTATATGCATATTGGTTCCAAATATCGGTTATTGGTTTTATTGACTACTTGTAATCATTACTGTCTTTTAAAAAACGTTATCGGTTGATCACCTGTCTTGACATTAGTGTCGATGAAGGTATAACAACAAAAGAAAAAGTGATTATTTCCGTGTTCTATGATGTATGTACTGTGGGCTATATTTTAAGAGCAAAGATGAGCATGCATAAAATGTGACCTTTACTCCGTAGAGATGTGCATGTACTGGGTCTAAATGTCCAATGTCTGTCTGTATCCCAGTTGGGGGGGGTACTCACCTGTCCTGAGCGTTTCCCAGCAGTGCAGGTGGTAAAGGCAGGAGAGGCAGAGTCGACGTCTTGTGGAACGGGATCTGGCGGACAGGGCTGCGTGTAGGAACCGGAGCTGGCGATTTGGCCTGGGATGTGGTTGAGGGTGTAGGAGGCTGAATACTTGTTTCTGCCTGAGGTGGCGGTGGTGGAACTTGGATGGCTGAACCGGGTGGCAGAGATGGAGAGGGCTGAGGAGGAGGTGCAGGGGAGGAGGTGGAAGAGGAAGGTAGAGGTGCAGTAACCTGATCTTCACCACTGGGAGCATCCTGGGGTAACAGCACAGGTGGTGGGGGCAGAGGTTCTGCTGCTGCCGTGTCTCTCTCCGGCTGTGGAGCCACGGCTTTAGTGGGCTGTAAAGAGGAGGAGCCTGCAGATTTACGTGCTGGTGGAGGAGGGGAAGCACCACCACCACTAGCACGAGCAGCTGCCTCTGCAGCCTGGCGTTCCTTCTTCCTGCGGCTCAGCTCCGCTCCCAGGCTGGAGTTAAGTGGCAGACGGGAGGAGGGAGGGGAGCGGCTAGTTGGCCGGCTGCTGTGGGAGCTGGCCCCCGCTGCAACAGAGGAAGTATGCCTCTTGCTACGGGAACGAGAGGAGGAGCGACGAGAAGACGAGTAGTGCAGAGGGGAGCGACTCCTGGAGCGGCCAGAGCGTCTAAATAAAAAAGGAAAACTTTTATTTTAAATGCCATAAACAATGCCAAAAACATTTAATTTATGAAGTCAGAGAATGGGATACAACATGTTGCATGCTTTTTGAAGATATTTATTATTTTTAAATTATGTTTTATATTTAATATTACGTCCATCACTAAATGAAATGGCAATTGATCACATCATAATGAAAACAGACCCATGTGGGCCTTTTGACATGGAATGTAACAGAAGTTAATATAGATATAAACAAGCTGAAACTGAAAAAATTAACGGTTGCTCTCAAAACTGAAGGGCAGATTGTCTAATTTCCAGTATGCCACTGTACTGGTCATTCAAAGAAAATATATGAATGACCAGACAAATTATTTAAGAAAATGTATGCGATTTTGAAGACTTTCCTAGACTCACTCACTGCTATATTATTGGAAACTGGAACTGGAACTGATGACTGGCTTTGTACGATAATGGGGGAAATATGAACACAGAAATATACATCTTATTATCTATGAAAACAATGTTAAGTGTTCTCACAACCAGATGGTTTTTGTCTTAAATTTGCCTTTGAAGAGAACCATGGCTTATATCTACTGTACAACTTAAATGTAAACATGAATGCAAAAGTCTCTGATCATTACATTAAGGCACAGACCAGGGTTGCTGTGCCCTTACCTCATTATGGTAGCTAAAGCCCAATGGTTTACTGACATTTTGCACTGCAAAATAAAATGTCTGAAGCTGCCTGTCTTGACACTACCTACCATCCCTTAAATTTGACTTACTAGATGTGTGCGGCTATGCAAAACACTACTAAAGATGGCTTGATGGGCAAATTGGTCTTCTGTTCTATAGAAAAACTCATCATGGCCTCTGATATTCCACATCAACAGTGCAAGCTATGGTACATATTCCCCAAGATTTTAGGCTGCCCTGCAACATATACTCACCGAGACATGGGGCTGGTGCTGGAGGACCTGCGGGTGCCATAGGGGCTAATGGAGCGTCTCCTTGAGTAAGGGCTGCTGTCCCTCTCATAGCTGGAGGACCTGTGTCTGCTGCCGTAGGGGCTGTCTGATCTCTGTCTGCTGCGGCGGGACATATCCCCATAAGGACTGGGGCTCTGCTGGGCCACCCTCCGCCTGGAATAGCTGTCATCCCCCTGCTGCCCATACCCACTGCCCTGTGGACTCTCGCTGCCAGCCCCTCTTCTGGGACTGGGCGAAAGAGCAGAGCTGGGGCCCTTTCTGCGAGGGCTAACCCTACTCGAAGACTTGCCCTTAGGGCTTGACTTGTGGCTCTTGGAGGACTTGCGGTGGTTCCTGTCTGCTCGGTTTCTCTGGGAGGAGCTGTGGCTGGCCTCCCCTCGGCCCTCTCTGCGCTGTTGCTTGTCTTTGCGAGCCTTCCCTGAGCGGCTGCTCTCCTTGCTGCGAGATGAGGATGTGGAGGAAGTAGTGCTACCTACACTGGCTGCAGGCTGTACCTGGGTGGAGAGCATCAGCTCCCCACGTTTAGACTCAACCTCTGGCTGGACCTGGCGTTTGGATGAGGGGCCTGAGGAGACAGCCTTCTCCTTGCTCTTTCCAGAACTCCCTTTCTCGCGGTCTTTGCTGCTCTTTTTCTTGTAACCACGTTCACCATTCCCAGGGTCTTTAACTTTGTTAGGGTCCTTAGACTTTTTTCGGGAGTGTCTGTGGCCCCGGTTCTCTCTACCGTCGGCTTCTCTATCGACACCGTCCCTATCGTAGTCTGGTGAGGGCTCCAGTCGGTCCCCGCCCCCCCTCTCTGAAGGCCTTGAGGACGGTGGGTCTGAAAAAGTGTCCGAGTCGGAGCTGATATCATCGTACTCCACCAGAGGCTTCACCGTGTTGACACCAGGTGGCGCCGTATCGCCGAGGGTAAAATATTCGGGTCCCGGTGCCGCCGAGGATTCTCGATTATGTTTGGTTGATTTATGCCGTTTGCGTTTTGAAGAGGAAGATGACATTGAAGCTTTTACCTGCACCTTGCCATCTTTGCTCGTCTTGTCTCCCGCAGAGGTACGAGTCGAGGCCTGGGTATGGTGTGGCACACCGCTGGTGCTAGATTCCGGCTTCCTCTTGGTCCCATGGTGTCGGTCCGACCCAGGCATCCCTCACGCCGGCGTCGGTACCTCTCCTGCGAGTTGGCCTCGGTGGTCCAGGCAATTCATTCACAGGAAAACAGTAGCTACTCCAAATGCCAAAACAAAAGCGTTACTAAGCAGAAACAGGGCAAGAAAATACACAAAATAAACACACCAGGCCGCTCACGTCCAGTCCTCCTCAACGCCAATTCATTCCATAGAGTTCGCCAACATAGTTCGTCAAAGCAGAAAAATGCCAAGGTGGTTCTCCAGTGCTGTAATGTATGTACTTAAGTTTGAATTAGTCAGTGAATGAAAAAGATCCCAACCAAACATCGAAGCATTGTGGTGTCGTATCCGTCTCAATTTAGCTAGCACCGCTAGCCAATGCTCGGCGGCTAGCGAGCTGACTCGTAAAAAAGAAAAAGTCCCTTTGTGAAAGGTGTCCTTGTCCGGTGCCAAGTTAAGTAAAGGTGCTTTTATTCCACAGAATTACGGTTTTAGCATTCAGAAACAAGCAAATGCCTTCATTAAAAGACGCTCGTTTCTCGAATAAAATGAAAACTTGACCCGGTTGGTACTGTTTACATGTTCCCTTTAATGTAAGTTTTATCCCCTATAAATTCAATATTGATTAGAAATCATAGTATTTTCGTGTGCAGTAGATGTTCCAGTTTATTATCAATGGCTCTGGGAATCAACCAGGCCTATATTTAGGGCGATGCTAGTGGATTTAATATCATCCACAGCCCTATCTGAAGGAGACTACAAACGCCATTGTGGCTCCTGTGACTAGCAACTTCTGCGCGCACAGCGGAATGAACCGGAAACCGGAACGTTGTCAATCTTTGGCGTATCATAGCAACGACCTATCGCAACACACAGCCCGCCTACTGTGGTCGTGGTCGCGCGCCAGCATCGCAAAAGAGATGCATCAATCTGCACAAGTTATAACAAGAAAATGTTTTAAATATTACATGAGTTGCATTTTAAATGAAAGAACACACAGCATCGATCTCACCGGAAATGGAAATAGTCTATATCGGGATCATGGTGGGTTTTAAATTGTAAACATGGCAAGGCTGTATTACTAACAGGCAAAGTGGGCAACTGCCCATGGGCCCTGAAAGTGAGTAGGCTAGTGCAAATAAACAAAAGGTTTTCAATAAGGTGCAAAAACCAAACCTTCACAATGCCAGAAATGTGAACGTGTTAACAGGTATAAAGTCAAAAATATACACATGCCAAAAGTAAGCAGTTAAAGGTTGATAAGGTGCAAACCCAAACAGAGCTGAAAAAGGCAGCTGGAGATACCCATGGATGTATTAATGAAACCACGTCTGTCTCTCTGCGTGAGTAGATGAATTGTAGAGTTTGATACAGTGGGAGGAGTGAGGAGTTGTATGGAGGCTACTTTTTGATATTGCCAAAATACTGTATGTGACAAAAGCATATTTTATGTTTGTCTCAAGTCACAAGTTAGGTCTAGTAGGAAACAGTTAAGTCAGACTTACAGGGAAGAGTGGAAATGGATATAACATTTAAATAAAGTTTTTCTTCAAGGAGTTCAAGTTGGTTTTGCAAACCAACATTTAAAAAAAAAGTTCATCATGCATTAAACATAAATTGGTTGAACAAGTAATATACAATAGCATGCTATTCATAGCATGCTTCCCACACTGGTACTACTAGATTTGTACTGTTGCAGTTGGGCCTTTTATTACAACGGCAAAAGCCAAGTATGACATCATATATTGCATTCTATTTATTCTAAATAAACATTTATTTCTAAAACCAGCACGATAGTTTCACATGCAGCAGCAATTATGCAATTATTTTAGGTGGTATTTCAATCAAACAGCATTTTCAAATACTAGAAACTAACTCAGATTTTTCAAAGGTGGGGAAAGAAACACATAGAACAAATAAAAAGTTAAATTTCCGTCAAGCGTGTGATTACGCATTATGACGAGCTGCCGCCCTGGATGCTGATTGGCTCTGCTGTCTAACTGGGGCGTGGTCAATGAGAAAGAAGGAAGTGGCGTTTCCCACAGTAATAACCATAACCAACAGGTTACAATCCTTAATACATCCATGGTTACAATGTATGTTTGAGAACAATGAATGCAATAGAATAGAGTTAATACGGTTTTAAATGGCTAATGTGTCAGAAAAGGACAAACGTTTCGCTTCTGTGGCCCGTATAGTACACAAATCTTATTGTGACAAAAATTATGAACGCTTTAATTGGCCCACACTTCAATGACTGCCCATCATAACTTTACCATATTAGACATAGCCTACATGCTATTTGTTATTTCGGTTATATCGGGGAAAGCATCAACTAGGCTATGTTGGCCTATAGTCATAATCTCTCTTTGCATTGTGGTGTTAAAATCTATACACCAACTGGGATCAAACCTTTTTTATTTTTTATAATTTCATAGTCTATCTAGTCATGAACCCAGCTGTTGCTAGCCAGGTATTCGTGCTACGGGGACTGTCAAAAGGTCGACACCCCGTTTTGATATCTTTGCTCCTGGGCTTTAGGCTACGCGGCCCGCACGAAGGAACAGCCAACAGTAGGCTAGTAGCAAGCAGACGTTTTTTTGTGCTTGGGTAATATGCATTAGCGCAGTTTCATTATATTTATTATTTCTAAGTGATGTAGGCGTAGTAGCCTACAAGCTCCATTTTAGGCTGCCAGGTCCTATTCCTGTAGGGCTATTGTGTGGATGGATGGAAACCTGTAGGGGGAGGAGGAGGTGACTGCGAAGCGAGCAGATAAGAGAACTGGCTTATTGGCTTGCTCCTGCCTGGAGCTCCTATTTTATCAGGAACAAGAGGTATTGCAGTTTGTTTTACAGGCCGAAAAACAACGACATCGCACCCAGGAGCATACCGAGAGGACGGTAGCATGATAGTCGTGGAGGGGAATCGGCAGGAAGAGGGCCCGTATCTGCATTTTACTTCGCCTGTACCGAATTCATTGAGTCGGTAACCAGCGTCCGAAATGGGGAAGGAGGTAAATGGTGTTTCGCGGAGCCGGTTTGAGGTGAGTTGACCATTAATATTACCTGACAGTCATTGACACACATTCAACGTAGCTGTTAAACACGTTAGGATATGGGCCTACATGGTGACTGTCATTGTATTTAGTGTAAAACTGCGCTTATGGTGAGGCTGTTGCAGCTTCCGCAGTCAATGTTTGGGATTAGGTCAAACGCTGTTGTTTGGTTGGGGAAAAAAAAAAAAAAAACATAGCCTAGGCATGGCATGTTATTTCAGTAAGGACATCTGTCGGTATTTAACCACCGAACCTATCGCGTTATTTATTTCATCAAAAGAGTTTTTTTTAGGGTCCTAAAATGTTATCCTCGTTTTACTTTGCGCCGTCAAAACAAAGACACTGAGGCTACATAGCACGCCGAGGACAGCTCCGACACACATAATTTACCAGGAAAATACATTTGTTGACTTCACTTTTCTAAGAAGCGGTTTTAAAATTGTCCTCATGTCTGCCGGGATGTGATTTTTATACTTTTGTTGGGTTGTCTAGATGAGCAGGATTGTTGTGCATGTTCATGGTCGCTGCGGTTGTGGGGGCCTCGGGTTTTGTCTGCCATGCACCCCGTGTTAGCAGAGAAACGATCAACAGATAGGCCCAGACTGCCACAATACAACACACACCATAACCCATACAGATAGCAGAAGGGCCACATTGACACACTAAGCTCCTGTGTTAGTTCTGTAGCATTTACCATTGTGCAAACTTTGTGTCGCAGCCGCAAGCGTACGTAGCTAAATATTTTGGTGAACGCTTGTATATCCTGCCGGTGACATTGGGCTGTGTAGCCTGGACACTTGGTGTTGTTTAATCTCCAGCTAGCGTGGGATTTGTGTGTGGTTTTATTTATTTTTAACGTTGCAACAGCTGAGGACTCAAAAGATTCAGGCCGTTACCTTCTGGCCCGACAGCTGCGATAGAGCTACTGTGTCAAGTTAAGAGGATTTGGGGCAGGAGAAAACCGGAAGTGGCGCGTCCTTGACTTTAAAATAAAAGTTGCACATTTTCTGTTAAATTCCTGTTGAGGAGGTATCTGCGCCATAGCTTTTATTTAAACTGGAGTAATTACCAGTCTTTCTTCAACTTATGGTTTTTAGTGAAAGGTGATTTTAAATTGTCCATTTTGACACTGTATAGATTTAGAAAGTTACAGCCCTTGTTCCATCACAATTTCTTTACACGTAGACACTGTAAGTCCATACAAGTCTAATACATAGACTGAATATTGATATGCCCATGTATAAACCTATTTATGCTTAGTCGGTCACAATTAGTCTGAGAAAGGTGCTAATCTTAAACAGCAACATTTTTAAGTTTGTCTGAAAAATGCATGCAGTCAGTGACATTTACAACTAACATGATGGATGTGATACAGTTTGGTTTAGCCTAGAGTTTTTATTATAAAAGTCCATAAGAAACATTTATTTAAATCTGATTTTGAAGTTGCATGTACTGTACTAATTGTTTTTTTTTTAGCATGTTTGTAATTTAAACATGCCATTTTCATTTCTTGGTTTATTTGTCAGGGACAATGGTAACTATTTATTGGTGAATCTTTATTGATGAAAATTAATAGAATTTATCCGTGCACTTTAGTTGAAGGATATGGTATAAAAACACACTACAACCTATTAGGTTATTTCAATAGAGTTAGCCCAGAAGGCTAATTGTACAAGAAGTCTGACAGTAAAGATAAAATAGTTATTGTAGGTCATCAAAAATGCACAGTGGTCAAACCCAATTGCTACATTGTATGCTAGGGAGAGTTTTATTTTGACAGGCATTTCCAGAAATGTCCTCTTGTATTTTGTCTAGCTTTACTGCTCTGCTGTAGATAGTGATCTGTTGTATACTAGCCCTAAACAAAGGACAGCCCTCTGAAAAGTAGACGGGCATTAATGAGACTGCTGCTATTAATCACACCACTGTCACTTCATTACCACCACTCACTTTATCATGTCATCTGTCTCCAAATGCTCTGTATAGTTTATAGTTTCTATTTTTTTAATTCTATTTTACATTATGTACCTCTTATATTTTTTTTCTTACTTTCTATACTTATTTGTATTTTTGTACAGTATTTCTGTTGTACTGCTGCCAAACGAATTTCCCCGCTGGAGATTAATAGCGTATTATCTAATGAGCCCTGATTATATTTCCCCAATTAAAAGGAATATGAAAACAGTAATCATATTGTGATTGACATTACCACTACGTTCTGTATACTTGGGTGTATTGATGTAAGATTTGTTATAGCAGTTTAAACTGTAGGCCAAAAAGAATCTGTTAATTGCTGATGGCTTGTCTTCTGGGTATATTATATAATTTGACCTTAACTACATCTATGGATGTAGGGAAGGATAAATTAAATATCTGAACCAAATTTAGCCACTGCTTTAATGTCAACTAACAGTGCAAGTCACAGTTACAAGTGTCAAACTGATTTTGTCTTTTCAGGAAGCAACATAAATAAGTGTTTTTCTAAAAGTATTATGACTTTTTTGCTTTAGCTGGAGGTTACAGCTCACCCAGTTTTTTTTTCCTCATGCCTCACTGGCTATAGCTGACCAGTGGAGAAAACATAATGCTCACATTCATGCAGCATCAGGTTTATTTTATGTTTGATTACAAAAGGGGACAGTTTATGCCCGTTGACCATGAGCATCTGGTTCTTTGGAATTGGCCCTGGATTATTTGGCCAGAAAGGTGCGTGTCAGACAGACATGGAGAGGCTTTGACCCAGAGCTGACTGGATTTCTAAAAAGGCAGACCTGTCATCTGTTTTTTTTTTTTTTTATGAGCTGATCAATACGTTTTTCCATCAAAATCTGAATGTATTGTAAATGAGGTTTTAGGATAGACGCACATAATCAAAATAGCACACAGTAAACTCCAGGACCCATTCATTATTTATTTTACAACACCAATAAACATTTCATTTATTTTGAGATCATGGAAGCTTCATATTTGTACCTATAAGGACATGCAAATTCCTTTTTGATCTTGTTACAGATGTTTGCCTCCTGTAAATAGCATGTGCACTTTTTATTTACACACTAAAGCCCCCACCTCTCAATTACCCTGTCACTAGTTTAGATTTATCTTTCTAAATATATAGGAAAATGGATTTGGCCAGGTGTTGCTTCATTTGCAATTTTGTGAGTGAGTGGATCCACCCAAACGTCATTGTATGAACGTCTTATATTTTGCAATCTGGCAGAGTATTATTTCCCATAAATTATGGGAACCCTGGAGTCGTGTTTATGTGTGTCTAAGTAGCTGGGTCTTAATAAATGCAAATTTATTTTCTCTTTATGTACTGAGGCCTTTTCTGTGGATTATAGGCTAGTTTTGCGCTTACACAGCATGCGATAATTTGTGTGGAAATCCATTGGTTATTTGCAGAATGTGGAGCAATTTCGTCTGAGAGTCACAAATGACATATTGTAACTTATTCCAGTATGCTGATGTTTATTTAACAGTGTAAACAACACAGTCAGGAGGTATGGCAAGAATATGTATGCAGAAAAGATAATATGAAAGCAGAGGCCATCCCAGCTCTGTAGTCGACAGTACAAAGTCCAATTCTGCTGATTTTGCTTAGAAGACACAAATCCCAGTCTCCTGTGCTGCTTTATCTTCGGTCACCCCAGTGTTTTCCAATACTTTACATTGAAGCTATCTCAGCTGATGAGATTACGATCATTTATCTTTGTTTATATGCTGGGGCCATCCTTTAGTGAGGTGAGTGGTTTGAGGGGGCCCTGGCTATGGTAAAACTGCCAGGAATAATATTATCCTCTGCACCGTTTTTAGATGTTCACAAACAGCGATGAGGCGGCCATCAATAAGAAGCTGCCTAAGGAGCTGTTGCTACGGTGAGTGACATTTAAAAAATAAAAAAATGTTTTGCAAGCAAAAATGGCATGTTGCATATTTACCTTCTTGGCTTCGCTCCCAATCAGCACATCCAGTCATACACAGAGTCACAATTGGCCTTGCATCACCCTCCTCCCTCTACAACTCCTAAACACAGACACACACACATTGCACATCTCGCGATCCTATACTGTATGCTCACTTGCCCTTTAACAAATATTTCAACTAAACCAATCACCAGGATGCAAGTTTCCCCTCATTTCCCCACCCTACTCTGCTCCCCCAATTTTCAAACTGTAATTTAAAAACAGATCCCTGAGGCTATAAAACATTCAAATTGATATCCGGCAAAAAAAAAAAGATCCTCTGAGCAAACAGAAAATGAAGGCCATAACTCAAGCCTCGGCCTTGCCAGCCAAGCTGCCTGTGCTGCTGACTCTGTGCTGCTTGGCCAGGTTCAGTGCCCTGATTTGTGAGGCTGGCAGGCTGTGCTGGGACTCACTGCATCCCTGCTTCAACCCTTATACAGTTTTTGCTGCATTGAGGGATCTTCTAGTTAGATTCCAGCTCTGTTCCTTAGAAGCAGATTGTGTGTCTTCCTCGCCAGGACCCTACTTTGAGTAAACCCATTCATCCTGCCAACAGTCAAAGACAATATTAGCTGATTTACTCACGCCCCTGTGCTGTAAGTGAAAGCTGAAGCAGGGTTGAGTTGGTCAGTTTAGTGCAAAGAGGAAGCTTCTGGCAGCGGGGATCAGGGTCTCTAAACCGTCCCTGTCTGTCTTCCAGAATCTTCTCCTTTCTGGATGTGGTGACACTCTGTCGCTGTGCCCAGGTCTCACGGGTGAGTCTGTGTTCACAAGGTGTACGTGTGTATGCATGTGTGCGCGACTGTGCTTGTTTGTCTGTGTGTTTTGGTGTGTGTTCCTGTGGTATGTTTGAGAACAAACTTGACCCTAAATGTCCGTTTCTCCCTCCCTGCTCTCAGTCCTGGAATGTTCTGGCCTTGGATGGCAGCAACTGGCAACGAATCGACCTCTTTGACTTTCAGAGGGACATTGAGGTGAGTAAATCTGCTACTTTACGTTTACCTGTAACTTCAATCTTTGCTGTGTACTTTACCTTTCACACTTTACTTATAATGTGTCATTACTTTAAATGGAGGTGTAGAAACAAACACAGCAGGCTGAGCCAATTGTTTTTCTTACAGGGCCGGGTGGTGGAGAACATCTCAAAGCGATGTGGGGGGTTTCTTAGGAAGCTGAGCCTGCGGGGTTGCTTGGGTGTGGGTGACAGTGCCCTGAGGTGAGCTTGTCGAGAACTTGGCCTTACAGAAATTGTAGTTTAACTTCAGACCCTGGGGAGAGCGAAACCGACAAGTTCTGATTGACTGTTTTGTTTTCTTTCTGTAGGACTTTCTCGCAGAACTGCAGGAACATTGAGCTGCTTAGTCTGAATGGCTGCACCAAGATCACTGACAGGTATGTGTGTTCTTCTGGGATGCCAGTGTATCATAATGCCACTTCTCCTTCAAAACGCTCATTGTCTTTCTCTTCTGCAGCACCTGTAATAGCCTCAGTAAGTTCTGCCCAAAGTTGAAGCACCTGGACCTCGCCTCCTGTACCTCAATCACCAACCTGTCCCTCAAAGCTCTCAGGTTTGTAGGGTCAACGTTGTGATGTATACTTCCATTAAACATACAATCCTTTATTCAACACTCTTTGATACCACCTATCATCCCTCATTGATTTCCTCTGTTTAACCTACACCAGTCACACATGAAATAAAAGTAAATACTTAAATGTTAGCATTTGATTTTGTGTGTGGGTTGTTCAAAATTGCTGTCTTCTTTTGCAATTTTTTTCTTGATTATTTTTCTTTTATTTATTTTTTTTCCTACCTCTCACCTGTCTTTTTTTTCTAATTCCCTCCTGTCAGTGAGGGTTGTCCCCTGCTGGAGCAGCTCAACATCTCCTGGTGTGATCAGGTCACCAAGGATGGCATCCAGGCCCTGGTGCGTTGCTGTCCTGGACTCAAAGGCCTTTTCCTCAAGGGATGCACACAGGTATGGTGTGTACTTAGTATGAGCTGGAGATGCAGACCAATGGCTGATGGTGTAGGTTCTTAGAGCATAATGAGTTGCAGATGATTTAATCCAGTATACAATTTATTTGGATAAATCTGAAAAGCAACCTCATTTGTCGAACTTTGTTTGGTTCCATTGGTGACTTCTTAGGTGCTCTGTTCTTTTTGCTCAACGTGCACTCGCTCATCACACTAACTACCAAGTTCCTCTTATTCCTCATTCCAATAGAACACAGTTGCTGCTACCGCAAACATGAAATGCATCACTTCCTGTGTAACAGAGGATGTTTATGTGGAAGGGCATGCCAGACACGGTTTACAGCAGTTGTGAACGCCTTAATATATAGCACTATCCTGTTCTAGTCAACACTACGGTGTGAAAATGCAACCACGTATTTCGATGAAGATGTCACAGATCATTAATTTAAAGGGCAAAACAAATCACAATGTGTACTGACAGTTGCCAGAGGTTTTAGAGGTTGATTTGTCTTGCTGCTATAAGAGGTGTTTTTAACATAATTAACATCCTTTTTAAATCAGTGACAGTAGAGGGGTTTGGTGGGAAAATCTTAGTGTGCTTGATTTATACATTTAATAAGTGTAGTTTAATGTCAGATGACTGTTTTCTCTTCTCTGTCACTCTCTTCCGCAGCTCGAGGACGAGGCTCTGAAGCATATCGGGGGTCACTGTCCAGAGCTGGTCACACTCAACTTGCAGACATGCTCAGTAAGTACACTTAACCATGCTAGAAGATGAATCCCATTAATCTGGAAAAACACAACAGTTTTGCAATTTCAATAACATTCTGTAGTCTCATTTCATATTGTTTAAATTTAATGCATCGCTGTAAACGATTGTTATAAAACTCCTGCATCTGGACTTTTGGCATAAAGTACACAAACACTGTTGGTTACTTTCCAGTAAAATTCCCCTCCTTCATCACCACCTGAATGCTCTTGTCATCCTCCTCCTCCCTCTCTCCATCTCCTCCTCATCTCACACCTCAGGAGCTCATCGTCTCACCTTGTCCCAGTTGTTACTCCTCCTCTTCCTTTTCTCTTGCTTAGCTATTTCTTACCTGTTCTTCCTCTGCCTGATCTCCACAGAGCAATACTTAAAACAGAAAATGCAGGAGAAAAGAAATTGCTCTCATTAGCTGGGTGTTAAGGTACATGAATATATGTCAAGTCACACACTGATTGTGTTTGATGCAAAGTTACCAGTGAGCAAAGGAAAAGTTGGTATGTTTTCACATCTTACAATTGTTTGGGATTTAGGTGACCCCACCACACAAACACACAAATACAGTCTCTTTCTTTAAGCAGCAGATCACAGATGAGGGTCTCATCACAATTTGCCGGGGTTGTCACCGCCTGCAGTCTCTGTGTGTGTCGGGCTGTGCCAATATCACAGACGCCATCCTGCACGCCCTGGGACAGAACTGCCCTCGCCTCAGGTAAATGTGCATACAAACACACACATCCTCACTCTGAACTTAACCATCCACCGCTTCCCCGACCCTGAACTATTTTTTATTTTTTTTTAAGCTTCATTTTAAGATGAAATGGCTTGCAGGGGTGGATTTGCTTGTCATTGTAACATAATTAGCATAAAAACTTGATTAGTTATTTAATCCTGCAGTAAATATTAAGGTAATAATGGAGATCGTGGAGAGGAATATAAATGGACCTTTCTGTAGTTAAAGTTATCTCAAGCCTCACTAGATCCAGTTGAAGTCCCAAAAAGTGACAGACTTTAAGTGATGTCATTGTACAGTACAACTCTCTGCTCCTCTTTCTCCTTTTTAGAATATTAGAAGTGGCTCGCTGCTCTCAGCTTACAGATGTGGGCTTCACTACATTAGCAAGGGTGAGTGTGGCATCTACTTCTTGGTTGCATGACTTTATGCTTACAGGTTCAAATATTTGAAGTTGATGTCACATTTGTTTTATTCCCAAAACATCTGAAAAACAAAATATTTCAAGATTGCACACACTAGATCATATTGTTTCTCTCTGTTTGTCTCTTTCTCCGCTGCAGAATTGTCACGAGCTTGAAAAGATGGATTTAGAAGAATGTGTGCAGGTAAATAAACAGTCCGAGCAACACCCAAATACTGTTTCCACCGTTGTTGTATGGAGACTACAGTTATGACCTTTTTCTTTTTGCATCAGATCACAGATGGAACACTCATCCAGCTGTCTATCCACTGCCCTCGTTTGCAAGTCCTGGTGAGTGTATGGCTGCCACTCCTGTAGTATTTACAAGCACCACATCACAGCTTGTTCTAGCAGACAGTTGAGTAATGTAGCTCCTGTGTTGGTACTCTCGTAGAGTCTATCTCACTGTGAGCTGATCACCGATGATGGCATCAGACACCTCGGCAGCGGCCCCTGTGCTCACGACCGTCTGGAGGTGATCGAGCTGGACAACTGCCCCCTGATCACAGACGCCTCGCTGGAGCACCTTAAGAACTGCCATAGTCTGGATCGTATCGAGCTCTATGACTGCCAGCAGATCACCCGCGCCGGCATCAAGAGACTAAGGGTAAGATGCGTTGGCTATAGGGCTGTGCTCGATTGAAGAAATTCTTAGTCGACTAACGCTCATTCAATTGTATCGACTAATCGATTAGTTGATTTAATCGTCAGATCTGTAAATCTGAGTTTCTCCGCAAAGAGTCATGCAAAAGCGGCACTTTAATTCTTGTGTTTACCAGAGATGTGCTCGTACGTTTCTTGGAAATAAGTCATTCAGCATGAAAAAAGCATAAAACATGACTAATCGACTAAAGAAATCTAAGTTGACTAAGACCAAAACGACCGATCAGTCGACTAATCGACTAAGAAGGAGCAGCCCTAATTGGCTAACAACAAGTAAGCACTGATTCATATGTAGAATGTACTGTAAACACCCATTTTGTGAGCTCATCATAGGTCATTCTGGTGCAAAATTGTATCCGATCAGTGTCACAAATGTATACATTTTAATTGGCTTTATGCTGAATGATGTTAAGAGGGTTTGGGACCTCTAAATGTTAAAGCTCTGCTTTATCTTTGGCACTGCCCATTGGTTGTAAGTCCGGGCTCAGCCATCCAGGTTAGTTTTAGACTGAAATGGAGTACAGTAGACCTTTCCCACAAAACGGCTTCCCACTGCTTATAGATGATTAGTAGAAGTCAACCCTTTACCTCCATAAAATCACATCTTTTGTGCAGCCACTGCACCTTTGGTAAAGGCATCTCACTGAGCTGCACAAACACTATCCCTGATCAGAATTGGGATCATATTTATTACCAAAGTTTTCAATTGCAAGGATTTTGCCCTGGTGTATTTGGTGCATACAAAAAAAACATATGGAAAAAGGGAATAAACAATATGGCAAAGTACTGCTACAGCCAACAACATAAATACAGAATAGATATATTGCAATTAAAAAATATGTAAAAAGATGCTAACAAAATAACATATGTACATTATAACTATTTTAGAAAGGGAAAGAATAGGATGTACAATTTGCTGCAGGGTGTGCAAAAATATTGATCAGGGGATGTGAAAAGTTACAGTATAGATGTGCAAATGTCAACGAGAATAGTAAATGTAACGTGTAGTGACTAAGGGTTGGGGATCCTGGGCCTTGTTGATGACGCCCACTGCAGTTCTTGTGGCACGATGTTTTGGTCCTGATGGACCGCAGCCTTCTTCCAAAGGGGAGTGTATCAAAAAGTTTGTGTCCAGGGTGGGAGCGATCAGCCACAATCTTTCCTGCCCGCCTCAGGGTCCTGGAGGCATACAGGTCCTGGAGGGACGGCAGATTGCAGCCAATCACCTTCTCAGCAGAGCGGATGATACGCTGCAGTCTGCCCTTGTCCTTGGCTGTGGCAGCAGCGTCTCGGGTGGTGATGGAGCAGGTGAGGATGGTATCAATGATGGCAGATGATGTAGAAGTGCCTCATCATTGTCTTTGGCAGGTTGAACTTTTTCAGCTGCTGCAGGAAGCTCATCCTCTATTGTGCCTTTTTGATGAGGGAGTTAATGTTCAGCTCCCCCTTAAGGTACCCTGTGGACCCTGTTTCTGACCTCTACTAGAGCTATCTAGCAGTTTTTTTTTTTTTATGAGTGGGTGGGTCCCCGTTTTAGTTTGCATGTATGCACACAGGTGACATGATATACGTTCCTGTCAGTGGTTTTACACTATTCCACTGATCAACAGGCGAGAGTAACCCACCAAGAAACGCAGTAATTCAACAGCTAAGGTAGAGAAGACTGCATGCAAGTACAATGCAGTTTTTTAAATTAAGAAAACAATCAGCTTTGCAAATGTTATAAGGAAGGAAATGTGTCGCAAGGTGAGCACAGAATGTAAACAACACTTGTTTGTTTTAAAGGAAACTCCACAAGGCACTTGTAGTTCCTTTTTACTGTAAGGCCATCCTAAATGCAAACTTCTTAGCGACCTATGAAGCATGTAGCATATATTTGATGTCTGGTGGGTGTAAAGTAGGAGTCCGAGTGATTTTAATTGAACCTAACATAATATTCAAGATGCCACTTCATTTCAGCAGCATGTCACTCAGGGCTGCCACTAAATGCTGTCTTAGAACAATACTAAGGTGAGGGCAAAGAGCATAACTGCTGAGCAGCACTACAGTCTCCATGTTTTTTAGTTTACTAGGATCCCCATTAGCTACAGCAGGGCTGCAGCTGTTCTTCCTGGGGTCTGACACATATTCAAAATAACACAATACAGTACATAAAGAGAACATTAAAAGTGAACAAAAATAAGTAGCTTTAAAACGGAACCAAGCAAAGAAACAAAACCATACTAGAAACAAAAGATCAATAAAATAAAAGGATAAATAGACAATTCTATCATTAACACAGTTAAATGAAAGGTTATAGTCCTGCGGACAGGATGATTTTCATCCCTTATAGTCCCAAACCTATCAACTCGTGCTGCGCAATTCATCAACTCCAAACCATACACATACATCATCAATCACAGCCTTGTGTTCTCAAAGTGCCACCAATCAGTCTCAGCTAGTCGATTATTTTAATACTTTATTCTATATTTTAATACTTTTGTATGTTTCATTCATATTCATTTAAAAAGATGTTTGACTAATGGTGAGGAAGCAGGAGTGTAAGTGGAGCGTAATAGGCAGTATGACTGACTGGGATCAGGGCTACACAGCCACATATGTTTGGGCTGATTAGATACATACATTTTGTCCAAATTAAACTCTGGTGTTGGAGTCACCGCTCCACCCACAAGATGTGATGGATCAAAACTAAGGTGTGAAATGCAAACAGTGAGTGATCGCTCTGTCCAGAGAGAACTGTTCTCATCAGCATTAGATCTCATGCCTATCTTTAATTTTAATTTAAATGAATCACAGCCTGACTGGAAACATTTTTTGTAAATAAAGTATTTGTACTATCCATTAACACATTTCAATCTGTTTTTCCTTCTCTCCTCTCCACAGACCCACCTGCCTAACATCAAAGTGCATGCATACTTTGCTCCCGTCACTCCGCCCCCCTCTGTCGGGGGCAGCCGTCAGAGGTTTTGCCGCTGCTGCGTCCTGCTATGATGTAAAGACAACAACCCTCCCCTTTCCTCTCATGGTGTCCCTTGTCAACGCTCCCTGCAGCCTGGCACTTGACCCCTGACCTGCTGCCCCCCTCCTGGCGCCCTGTCATAGAGTACGTGCTGGTGTGTCCCCCCTTTTGGAGCTGCAGAGAGAGGGAGAAAGCCAAAACATGCTACAAGGTCTTCGGTAACGTTCCCAAAAACATTCCCGAATCTCTCCACCACACAAATACAGTACAGACACAACACACTACCATGCACAGATTATCGCTTAAAAGAATGCCAGAACATTCCTGGTCTGTGTTCAGTGGACAAACCAGTATTACAAAGAGGGTTATGTAAAAATCAAATGTGGTCCCCACTTTTAAAGAATTTAACTTTTCATCAAATGGAAGTAAAGAAGAATCTTCACATCTAAAACCATTGTTCTGTATTTTAGGGGAAGTGATCCTCTTCTCTTATTCAGCACTTTGAGACAGATTACAGTTCTAGCCTCTAAACAGAATATTGAAAAGGCTGAAAATCCCTCTTAACCACTCACACATAGTTCCCTCTGTGTTGAAGGTCACTTAACAGCTACCTCGAGACGGGAGCTACTTTGTTCTGCTGGCTGTTTATTTCAAAAAGGAGCAGCGATGCAGCCAGTAAACTGCAGACACCTCCAACACACAAAAAGCAGGAAGAAAGCCTAGTTTTGGGATTTAAAAAAACAAAAAACATACTTGCAGCTATTTGCACTTACAGTAAAGCAATGAGACACTTTACAAAGACGACCATCTCAGAATTCAAGACTGCGATTTACTAACACACACAACACATCTTCATGCACACACTGAGCTTGCTACACCTGTACCCTCACCTCTCTCTGTGTCTCTGTTACAATCAGAAGCTTCAATATACTGAAGACAAAAAAAGACAAAGTTTAATATTTTTCTAAAAAAAAAAAAAAAAAAAATGGACACCAATTTAGACTCACAAGTGGGGACTTGAGAAGATGCCAAATGTTGCATGTAACACCTCTAGTTTTTTAAAATCTAATTGTAAATATATATGAGGACTGTGGAGTCCGAGAGTCGAAGCCAGCTAAACGACAGATGATGATATGAGATGGGGCAGAGATTTCGGTCGATGGGTCTTTCAGAGGGAACTATGGCGAAGCTCACACATTTGTTAAGTGTGTTAGAATATGTGCTGGAGCTTTGGACAGTCAAAATGAGCCACCACTTAATCTGGAGTTTGACAGAAGAACTGATGCTGGGCTGGGAAAGCTCATGTCAACAACAGAAAAGTTGAGTTCTGACAGAATGGAGAAGAAAAAAAAAAAGTCTGACATTACTACATGAATTCATGCTGTCAGACCAGAACAATGGAAAGAAAAAGCCAACTGAAAACAATCAAAGTACGTCTATTTTCAGTTAGGGAGATTTCATTTAGTTGCTCTTGTTTTTGCATCGGTGACGGTTCTGATGACGAGGAACTGGTGAACCACACGCAGCAGTGAGAGGACATCGGAGTGGCATCAGCGACTCCTCGACTCCTATGAGGCCTTGCAGGGGACAAAGTGACAGTGTGTTACACCCTGTTACCACCTGTTACCTCCTCCGTCTGTCTGCTACCAGTGACGCTGCCGGAGGTATACAGCGCATCAGACCGATGGAGTCACTGAAAGAGGAAGTCAGCTGAATCTTGAGCGCGCAATTCTGGCCTGATATGACAGAATGATTAATGGACTTCGGCCCCCCGCCCTATAAAGTATTGAAGCCTTTTCTTATGGATTATCTTCTCCTGCACTTGTACCTGCATTATTCCGTGTCCTTTTTTTTTTTTTTTTTTTTTTTTTTCTTCCCATTTCCTTTTTTATAAATGTCTTTTACTGCTTTTCTTTGATTCCCTCTGGATCTCTACCTTTTCTCTTCTTTTGCATTTCTGTTTTGGTGTGGTTTGAATTGCGCCTGCTTCGTGTTTGAAGTCATGAGTTCAGTTTCTCCAAGTTGAGTTTGAGCCCTCTTCCAGTCCTCAGTTTTGATCTGATGGTGTTTGTGTTTTCATTAAGAGTTTATTGTTACTAAATGTCCAGAGTGTAGCCTTTGTCCAAGGGAAGAGTTGACGCCAGTGCAATTGTAATAAATGTTGAAATTTGAGTTGGATTTTTTTTTTTTTTTTTTAAATGCAAGAGTTGAGAAGTTCTGTATGTATGTATGTATGATGTAGGTTCTACTTATTGAATGTTTCCATCAAGGAGAAGACCTCGGGATGGATGATCAGGCATTGTGTGCCACTTTAGCAGAATCAGATTTTTCTCCCATATGTGGGCTTTCCTCTCTTTTATTTGTATGCCTTGCTTTTCCTCCTATAATGCACCCTGCTCAACTACATCAAACAAGACTGTCATGGGTAAACCCAGTGTGGAATATTGACCACTCACAAATGTCCTCGTTTTGGTTTTAAGATGCAAGCCAACAGGCAAAACACTGAATGCTGATTCTATTCAGTTTGAGATTTGACAGCTACGCCAGGCTGGAGAATACAAACTGAGATGAATCCGGTGTAATCCAGTCTGATCGGTTTTGTTTGAATGGGGATTTATGGGGGATTAACTAACAACTAAGAGTCAAAATGGCAGATATATCTAATGTACTCTGTCATTGTGCTCCGGGGTTAAGACCATTAACTGGAGGTAAAAGGAAAAGTCATAGGATTTAGACTATGAGCCTGGTTGTAACACCTGCTTGCCCTTGTCATGCACTGGATATGTGGCACAGGCTGAGTCATGAGTGCAGACAACATGTGCTTTTAAGGCAAAACACTTTGAATGATTACAGGTGGTAATACTCAACCTGCTCCTGATGGTTTCATGTGTACAAAAGAAAGCTGTCCTCAGTCTTCATGGTACAAAATACTCTACCGGCTCTACAAAGCAAAACACCAGATTTATTCTTCCTCAAGATATCAAACGCCTCCTTGTCCTTCTGTCAGACCTTCACCAGTTTACACAGAAGTCACGCTACTATGCTCTGGATGCGTTTGTTTCATGTCCTAATACTGGACTAAGGTTGAGGATTAGGACAAGTGGTGAATCTACAGTGTGTTTGTGTTCATGGTAGAGTGACACCTGAGAAATTTCAAAAACAATTTTGACAATGACTGTAGTTCATACAATTACTGTAAATCTTTTCCTTTTTGTTCTTTTCTTTCATTTCATTTTTTTTTTATTTTATTTTTTTTTACAATTAACCGATTATAAATGAATATGTACGTATGAATAAATATATACCTATATTATTAAGACTTGTCTGGTTTTCTCTCTTGTTGAGCTTGTGTTCTCATTTCATGGCTAAAGGTTGTTTAGCAGCTCGGAGCAGCAGATGGCAGCAACGAGCCAGTGGTTAGGATTCCTCCATCACTGCTGGTCTGATTTCAGCTCCCAGCTGCTAGCAGGGCTCAGGATCTATCCGCTATTCAATGAGTCAATACATTGTTTATTTTAAAGGAAATCATAAAAAGGAATAGTTCTTGTATAAAATACCAGGCAGTTATTAAATAATGTATATGGACAGTCCTAGCATTACTACTTTTTGTTTTTTAATTTGTGTGTATATGGAGCTATTCTTTAAAACACCACTTTGCAATGTTTGTTAAATAAAAAGCGTGTTAATTAGATTTTACAATTTCTTTCTTTCTTTTCCCCTCATTTAACCAGGGTAAAGTTACCATTGATGACCAGAGGCCTGTAGGCCTACTACGAAGCAGGATTTGGCGTTAGCGAGCTAACTTCAGGTTCAACCCAGGATTTTCTGTATCACGAAGGTGGATCACTTGTTATCGGGTTTAATCGCCGTGGTAATTCATGCTAGACGCCTAACCAGGTCGGGAGCAGGTTAAGTTGGAGATTAGAGATCAACCGGTGTAAAAGCACCGCCTACTGATCAATCAATACTCGATTGATAACGGCGTCACCGTTCTTAAAGAAGATCAGGCGGCGGTGCGCAGAGAGGGAGAGAGGGATGCGCTCATAAAAGTTAAAACATTTAGAGACCAACAACCCGTTAACATTCCCTGATGGGTATTTTTTATGAAATATAGACTATATATTTTAATGGGAGGGAGTTACATATCGGCTTCTTGAGCCGTGTGTCACCAATGCGCACATCGGTTTGAATTATGTTTTTATATTTTTTATTTGCTCTCACGATCGCTTCCCACTGCCAGAGTTGCAACTTAAATAATAGGCTAAAGTAACGACAGTTTATGGAAAGCTCAAGTGTAATTATGGTCAGATCTTGGTCCTGACTGATGGGGAAGTGATATTGGAGTTGTGATTTAAACATCTACAGCGTCGGTTATTTATTTATTTATTTTTTTGCCAGCTTTCCTTCCTGTTTTAGGAAGCAGCGACTGTATTGCGTTTTGCCTGTAAAACCGAGGCTGTGTTCTTCATATTTATGTAGAATTATAATTTGCTCTTCTTATATATAACATAAGCGGCTCTGGTAGAAACTTGCGATTGGTCGTGGTGCGCAAACACCGCCTCTTTTATGTGAACGCGCGCGCCGCTGGATTGGGAAACCCTGAGTTGACTGAACTAGTTGATAACCAGCGTCGTGATACAGCTTATGCGGGACCACGGTTGTTAGGTTAGGTGAAGCCGGATAACTGAAAGAGATCCAGGACATGTTGATCTTGCTTCGTAGTACAGGCTTCAGGTCAGGTAGGCTAAGCAGCATCAAAACACACAGTGGACATGCTTAACTTTTCCTTTTCCTTACAGCAATTTAGATGAAACTATAGTGCTTCTGTGTCTCTTGCAAGATAAGATGGCATGGGGTAAATAGATGCTGAATTGAAATATTTTCACATTTGTTCTAGTCTTTTAAAAACAATAGTCAGGTGCCCATATGAACATTGAATCATTTGCTTGTTCTAGATATTCCTCCTGTTCATATTTGCCAATAAAAGATTCCATTCTAATTCCAATGTAAGTGATAAAGAAGAAAATACTGTACACCGTCCTCTCTCTCTGCAGGAGCATATTCCAAAGTTCATCTGAAGATAATGTGAGGCTTCATCAGTCTGAGTTTGACAAAGCAAGTAGACATCATCCAATTCCATTAAAAGAAGGGTTTAAAAGGTCTTTGGGGTGAATTTTGATTCAACATAATTTACTCACAAGCACAGCTAGCTTGCTAATTTATCTGCAAAAATGCTAAGCGTACCGCATTTATCAGATGGGTGTCTGTGATTAAAAATTTGACTCTTTGGGTGTTTGTGACATGATAGAATTTTGGAGCTATGTTTCTGTGTGCTTACGTACACATGTCTTGAGGGTGAAAACACAGATGAACAATCAGTATCAATTTATTCCAGTGGAAGGAGCAGCAGCTCTGGTCCTGTCACTGCACCATGGCGACTGCTGTCAAGGCTGGGATCTGTCTTCCGCCGCATGGGACTCATTTTGTTCCTCTCATCCTCCTATTGTTTCCACTGTTTCAAAATCACCGAGAGATCAATGTGTTTCCACTCCTGTTTTAATGTTCATTTTTAGCAGCCGTGTTCTGGCACCTGTGGGATCACATGAAGGATGAAAAGTGGGTGGCTTAGAGGGAGACATTTAAATGTAGCGTGTGTGTGTGTGTGACTGTTTCCCTCCTTCAGCAGTTTCTCAACTGTTCTGTGTTTTCTGAGTTTAAACACAGACGGATCAGACCCCAGCTCACTGCACACCGCCCCACCAAGTCACTGTGTTTCGCTTTATTTTTGACAGCAAAGCCACAGCTACACACACTAGAAAAACTTTTGACTTGGCTTTTGTTCTTTTCCGCAGAGTTCCTTTCCGCAGTCACTCTGCTATCTGCTGTGCCCTGGCTCTGGGTGAAATAATTAATGTGATAACCAAGGCTCTCTCCCTCTGTCTTCCTTCTGTCTCTTTTTCCAACACACCCACGCACAAGGACTTTCTGAAAGCTTAGAGCAAACTTTGATGTCAGGCTTAGGTGAAATAATGCCATGCAGATAGAAAATACCTATCACATTAAGAAGTCTTTCCTCCCTGTCTCACACTGTGAATGGTGCAGTATTTGCTTAGAATTTGCTTTTAAAAAAAACAAAAACATTAATTACCTAAACTCTCTAGCTGTGACCACAACCTTATTGCTTCATCTGATGTTTTCTAAAGGGGGGACAATCAATAGAAATGCACCCCAGGAGGCAGGTAAAACCAGGTAGGAGATTAGATTGCATTTGAAAGTAGAGGTACCAGTCCTATGGCCTTATTGTAGCTGCTTTAAACCAATCATAGCAGCCCTGATGTATCTCTAACCCTGCAGGGCAGCACCTACATAGCAGCTACTGCTTCTGTATTTAGTGCTTTGGAGGGCAGGTGTGGACATGACAAGGAACTAATGATATGGAGTAAAAGTGTGCTTAAAACCTGTTTCCACTTCAAAAACAAACTGAAAGTAGTGCAGCTCATCCCATATGGGTCACTTTTCGGCTATAGGAGGAGATCATTCATTAAATAGACTGCAGGAAGTTCTGCATCCTATGGCACTACTTTAACATTCCTCTGACATTGATTCATAATAATGACATACTTTATGTCGTTTTTACATGGTATTGCATCAGTCTGTGGGGGCTTTATAGTGGTCTGAAACCCCCTTTAGCCTGAACTATAGACAGTACATGGACAGGTACATGTGAGTATTTGATAAAAGCTTAAAGGCATTAATAGACCTTGGAACTAGTTGGAATGATGTACAGTTCCCTTTCATATGTATTTTGAAAAAAGAGGAGAAAATGAAAAGGGAACGTCCTGCTTTTGTTAAAAAGGTAAACTACATCCAATTCAATTCAATTTTATTTATAGTATCAAATCACAACAAGAGTTATCTCAAGACCCTTTACAGATAGAGTAAGTCTAGACCACACTATAATTTACAAAGACTCAACAATTCCAGTAATTCCCCTCCTAGTTTCCATCCCCTCCAAAAGAAAATCAGCTCTCTGTTTGCGAATTGGGAGGTAGTCTATATTTGGGCTTAAAATAAACCCATGGCCGTGAATTCTAAATGAATCCTGGCAGAGTTGTAAAAATTGACCCAATCATGCGCCTCAGACGCACGGGAAGGCGTGCCTCCGATTGCGCTTAAATTTAAGTCAGTGCTGTGGTGAAGGGCACAGTTCGCTTTGGATTTACACCTAGCCGCATCTTTCAGAGCACAAGATTTGTTTGGATCTGACCTAATACCAAGATGATATTTCCACATCGAGGTTTTGGTGTTTGAACCTTTTTTTTAAACTGTAGGACGGAATTGTGCCACATTGGAGTTGTCAGATACGCTATAAGGGACGATACATTTACCCATATACGTGAGCCTCAATCCTAAATGCTTGTCCTTGCATGGCATGAGCGAAATATAAACAGCTGGCGTGTGTGTATATGAACTGTTTAATCAACCTGCAGTTGGAGAGCAAATGACCATAAGGCGTCCACCTCGCAGCGCGTCCAAATCACTGTGATGTGGATCTGTTTCACTTTGCCAAGCTGTGTATGGCTAAAGCCGGAGATTTCCGACCGACTGCACACAGTTTGAGGAGTTACAAGTTTTTTTGTTTGGTTTGTGTCTTGAACGACTTTTTCCATTCCGGTGTCGATGATGACTGAGAACAATGAGATGGAGAGCAACTCTCAGCTCCAGCGCTGTCCAAGCACCATGTCCATCCAGCCGATGTCATCCAAGGCAAGTATCCACATTGAGCTTTGTTCCGTAGTTTACACTCCTCTCTATTGGCCTACAGTGTATGCTCTAATGTCTGTAACGTGGAGAAATAAGACACTTAACTTTGCATTGAAGCTTCCTCCACACACGGAAAGCAACAGTTGGATTGGCTAAATAAAAAGAGAGATTATTTTATTATTACCTGTTATTTTGCGATTTTGTATTCCTCCTCATTATTCTACCGGTTTTTGCAATATTGACGTCAATTATTTACAAATGCAGTTGTATTCATCATGACTGCGTCATTGTAGTGTAATATCACACGTAAATTGTGATGTCACTCTGTCTGCCCATCTCTGTCTGCCTCTTCAAATTCACTTCCTACACACACACACACACACACACACACACACACACACACACACACACACACACACACACACACACACACACACACACACACACACACACACAAAGGGGATTTGTGCTGTTAATTCATAATATGAATTTTAATCAGTGTATTAGAAGAATGGTTACAGTTAATGCTTTCAGATTTATTTTTGGAGCTATTTGCTTTTTCGGTGATTACTGAATCACTGTCATATTTTCCCCCACACTGCTGCACTCACACACTGTCAAATAAGTTGTTCCTGTATGCAGCAAGAATGTTTATTGCAATAAGGATAAATGACCACATTTATTTATATGCGCGTTTTGTGCCTAATACACAGAACTGGATCCCTTTTACAGCGTGGGCCTGCCCGAGCCTCAAGTGTCCTTACAAAGTGTCCTTATGATTCCATTCAATTTGTTGACTTGACTGTATAAACAAAGATTTCAAGTGCAGGAGCTGTGAAAGCTTTCTCAATGCCGCCTTTTTAATGGAAGGCTTTTAGGAAACTTGATTAATTAGGCCCAAACACTTGATACAACTTTCTCTCAGCTGAGTGTTTGTCTCCACCTCATGCCTCCTCTCGCCACCCACACACAAACGCACACATGCTGTGGACATGTTTGAAGCAAGGTGGCACCTTGTCCTCTGTGAGAAGCAGGAAAGTCTGCAGTTATAGTGAGCTATCTTCAGTGTGGTCCACTCCAGTTCTCCACTCCTCACCAGCTGCTACCAAGAAGAGTAAGGCGATATTCTGTGCCAAGCAGGACTGATTAGTATTCACATGAATCATTGGCCATCTTAGCCACTTCAAAACCATTTACACCACAAAGTAATCTAAACTAAACAGCTAGTAGTCATGAATTTGCAACCATATATGAGTCTATTAAGGAATCTTGTAGGAGAATCTTATAGTTAATGTCCGCTTGGCTCTTACATGTACAGATGTGGTCCCAGTATATTAAAAATCCTTTACATCAATATTCCACCCATATCTATTTTAAACACTTAATCAAGACCATTTCTGAAATAATAAAAAAACACGCCACAGGGTTTAATTTTTTGAAGGAATCTAATCAGACACATTGCTGTGTGTCCATGGTGTTTTTAATTATAAGGATGACAAGGAGCTTGCTCTGATAACAGATGCTCCCTGACGGTGCCAGAGGATTAAGAGGAAAGGAAGCATGGACTTTCTCTCTAGCTCCCAACAATGTATCATAGTCTACTGTAAAGGCTGGCAAAAATGTGATTGGTGGAGCAGATGAGATGTCTGAGCAGCAATCGTCAGCAAATAGTGTCGTTCTTTGTTCAGTGCTGTTTGATCTCTTAGGGTTGGTGATGTTTTGGGAGCCCTTTGTGATGTAGGGGCAGGTAAACCTCTTTTTTTTAGATGAGTGCACAGGAAAATCTCTGAACGCAGAGATATAAGGACTTAATTGATTGGCCCATTTGTCAGCCTGCCAACTGTGTGACAAGAACATCACAATTCATTCATGTGTCCCCTTTGGATTCTTCATCAAATCTTCTTCACTCAATATGAGCACTTAAACACCCACACAGCTGGTTGAGTGATAAAAGGTGACTGGAATTGCCTCAAGTGTGAAAATAAGAACTTGCCGCAGCTCCAGAGCAAAGTGACAAGTAATCGTAAACCACAACAGTTTGTGGCCAAGTCTAGCTGTTTTGTAAAGGGGATATTTCAATCTGGTGCTTTTTTACACAGGACAGTGTTAATTGTAGTCATCTACAGTCACTCAGCATAGTGAATGCTGAAGTGTTGCGAATGATCTACAGGGTACACTGATGATTTCTAGTGTCTATGCAGTTATTGCACAAGTTCATCCCCCAACATCTTTGAAGCCACACACACTTTTAAAGTCACTTCACATTTCATTAACCATCAATTCACATTGTCTTCAGATGAAGGGAGATGACCTGATCTTGAGTGACTCGAGCAGGGGAGTAAGTCGCAGCTGGGAGGCTGAAGTGGGCCATGGTCCTCATCGATTAATGTAAAACCCTTACTGCTGTGATGTTTATTGATGTGACACTGCAGGGAAAGGTGCGAGCTGTTGAAATACTGGACACTCGAAGGCTACAAGTAGCTACAAAGATAACTAGCTGTGTATCTATTTGTGTATCACTGAGGAGGGGAAGAAAAATATCTGTTAGGGAGATTCATTTGTCACCACCGATGCTCACTCAGAAATAACATCCTCCTCCCCTCGTCAGACACTGACATTGTGTTGTGCTTGGGGTGTTTAGTGTGAACGGTGATTGGGTGAGTAAAAAATGGGTGGATGATGAGTTGCCAGGGCAAAGCTGCATGGCGGGGTTAGCTAAATGTTGGGTCTAGGAATTGCACTCCAGTGAGGGAAGTGGTTATAATCCACGCTACTATTTCACACAGTTTCTCTTTCATTAAACAATCAGAGAGAGGGGGAGAGACGTCTGTGTGTATGAGCAAGCACCTGATTGTGTGCGTGTGTGCGCATGTGCGTGATAGGGACAGAATGGTGGAAGCAGCCTGTGATTATGCATCTCTTATCTCGTATTCAATGAGGGAATTTGCCAGGCTGCCAAGCATGACAATGACAAACTTTAGCCAAGAAGGGAAATGTTGGGACATAAAACTGGTTCACAAAATATAGTTGTATGATAAAGACTAAAGCTATTTGCATGCTGTACTCAGAGATTTAGTATGTGTAAATGTTTCTGTTCCTTTTACCTCTATTTAGTCACAGTTTCCTGTTTCCTGCCTCCTTTAAGTTTTACATCACCTGCCCAAAACAATTGAAGCCACACAGTGAGGGTGTAAATAATTGTATCATGTACCAGGTACCTCAGGATGATCATTTCCTCTGAAACCACTGACGTAGAACTGGATTGAGCCAGGAAACTGCGTCTTTCACAGCAGGGTTATCCTTCTTGAGACTGAAATATCCTCACTTAGAACGAGGTCGGACACTGTGACGTCGAAAATAAATTATAGAGTGACTAGCCTCAAAGGTGGGGCACAACGCAGGGGAGAATTTTAAAGTGGAAATTACAGGCTACACAGTAAAATATTGCATTCATATTTTCTTTTTTGAATTGATACTGTATTTAAAACTGTGGAATGGAGTGTGTATATCCGTTGCGGTGGCTGTTTTTTCACCCATTTCCTGCTTCACTTTTTCTCTGCTGCTGCTGACTACACAAATGTGATTGGCATGGTTTGAGTGAACACTGATAGTAGTAGAATAAGAGAAATGTTGAAGAATTAGCACAGAATTTAACACCCATGCACACCTGCCCACTCTAGTGATGTGCCTGTTGATTTTTAGAAAGATGCAACAGTTGGGTGATGCAGACCCTACCACCAAGACCTTTTCACCAGATTCCACACTGAGAGAGTGTATATTTTGACCTTTACAACCTCTAAACGAAGAAACAGCTGGAATTACTGGATAACCTTCATTTGAAATGTTCTCTCCTGGGTGAATCATTCAAAACAGTCCACACTAAAAGATATTATGGCCACAAGCTGTATTTATGGTCACATTCCCAGTGGGACTATGCCTTTGTTGCTCATTCTTGACCTCTGGACAGGCTGGAGCATCCCATATATATCTCAGCCCTGTGGGCCCTGGTCTCACTAAATTCTGATGGAGGGAGGAAGAGCCACATATTCGGATGAAATAAAAGCTATATTATTGAATTATGTCTGCCCAAACCCTGCTGTCCCTCTATGGAGCATTGATTTTGGACATTTATGTTGGCTACATGTGAGAACAAGTTGGAGTTGTTATATATGGATCGAAGATGTGAGAATTATGGGCTTTTACCCATCCGCTGAGACAGCTCGTCAAAATCAGGTCTGCAGCTGTGAGATCGTTGCTGCTTGAAGAACATTGACTGTGCAGGTGCGTGTCTAGGCAACGTTTTGCATTTTGCATGGCCTTGTGAGTCATTTGTGAATTATATAAATAATTTATTGAGAGAGAAACTTAAGTAAGATGAACTCATCCCAAATGTTTCTTTTTTGTTCTTTTGTTTAATTTTCTGCAGATGAAAGGCTTCACTTAGTACTTGTAAGAAGTGCAGTTAGTAAAAACATGAAGTGAGATTCAAAAAGGCAGTTCTCTTGACAGGAATTGTCATTAAATTACAGGGGATCAATAAAACATATGGGCCTAGATCATAATGTACATCACAACCAGGGTATAATCTGGGCTAAGAGAAATGACATGTGACCCGAATTGAATGTGGTATCACACTGGCTCTAACTCAGAAGTATGACGCCCTCAGCTAATGTTCAAATGGAAACTAACGGGAATGCTTTTTAGGCTCACACACTGACAGATGATTAGATTAGCTGTAATTGAGACATGTGCGCTAGCCGAAGCTGCTATACCAGCACTCATCTGCTCTGATTGAAAGAGCTCGGCTCAAGACTGTGATGAAAACATGGAGATGTGTGTCAAGGCGTTGCACCATTAACAAACATGATTTAAAAAAATGCATACCACCTTCTCATAAGGCATTCTTCATAAAGTGTTTATAGGTTTCTACGGCAAATAGATTGTTTCTAAATGTTTTATAAATCAGTAATACAAACAACATTTGGGTTGCCAGGTTGTGAAAAATCCTTTTGGCTGGTGTATATCCTCCTTCAGCCCAACTTAATCTAGCTCTTCAATTCATCAAGATTATTTACTGGAGAAGGAGAAATCTCTGAGCCTTTACTAATGACTTACTAACATTTCTAACTGCAGAATTGATGGCTTTTTAGAAAGTGCGTGTCACAAAGGGTCATGAGATCATTAGAGCATTATTACCACTCTATAATAAAGTATAAATGAATGTTGACAAAACAGTCTCACCACAACATCCATTTGTCGCTTTCAGGATCTTTTGATTGTATCACACTATCTTCATCTGCAGATGGAGTTTGCCCAGTTACTTTTTTTTTTTTTTGATTAATCCTTAGTGGGGAAATTACAATTTACACTCTGTTGGTTAGAGCACACTACACACAGGCCTGAAATACACACACATGCTCAGATCCTATACATGCACAAATGGAGAGATGTCAGAGTGAGTGGGCTGCGACTGCTGGACAGGCGCCCTGAGCAGTTGGGGGGGTTCGGTTCCTTGCTCAAGAGCACCTTTTCAGTGCCCAGGAGGTGAACTGGCATCTCTCCAGATACCAGTCCGCACTCCGTACTTTGGTCCGTACGGACTGAGCTACTGCCACCCCAAAGTTATCAAACAATAAAATGACAGATGTTGAAATCTCCATTTTTCTGGGCAACGTCAAAGAAACTAGTTTGCTGATTTTACACATTAAAGTCTGTTTAAAGGGTGTAAAAAAAGCCTTTTGTTGCTCCAGAGTGAGCTTTGTGAAGCCTGATAAATACCCTCAAGTGAGTTGTATTGGCGTCGGTTGGGTCTGAGCAGGTAACGACACATTTTATTTGAACTGCCATAGGTATAAATGATTGCTGGTAGTTTTTTTTAGATTACACTGAATATTTCTGAATCTTCAACTAGAGGGTAAACTGGAAATCAACAGTCAAAGACATGAGTTGACTGTTTGTATCAAGTTAATTACAACTTTATTAGCGACAATATACATAGAATAACACCATTCTGTGCACCTACAGCTACAATAGCAATATAATGTATTAGTTACCTTAGCTTGGCTTGTCTTCATCAGTGTAATCTAATGACGGGAAATGTCTAATAGAGATTTACAGGAAGCATATGCACTCAGTTACATAGACTTTTATTTATCTTGCTCTACCTCCATGTGTGCCTCACAAACACACACACAGACTCAAATAGACAAACTGTTTTCATATCTTATTCCCAGACACGCAGAGCTGTAAACAGCATGTCCCTGTAAAGTGATTATGTTTGGCACTGAGCAGAGAGCAAGCGCAGACAGGCAGACAGGCAGAGAGTGTGCATGCAGAGTGTCTGTGGCATGCTGATTATCTGTCTGTTTGTCTGTCTGTGTTGATCCATTCTTCCCCTGCGACACAACCACGCCCTCACACTGCTCTCCTGCTACCATTGCATGTCAGAGTAACAAATGGCTGCCTATCCCTCGGAAAACGAGCATCATCATCTGTTCACAGAGCCGGAGGGAAACGTCAGGAAACATGCATTTATCTAGCCAATCAATGATAGATGCTTGTTCTGTTTTTGAAATGCAGCAACCATCAATTATTGAATACTGTTTGAATGCAGCTTACAAGATACATGCATGGCTGGTTATGTCAATACACATGAGAGAGGGTACATGCAGTTTTAACTTGTTGGATCTTGTAGGCATGTGAGGAGGGATGCAACGACCCTGTAGTTCAAGCCTATGGCACAATCAATCTGTCCAAAGAGCAGACTTCATCAGATAAAGAACCCTAGAGATAGGCTGTTTATAGATGATAACACTGTGTAAACTGTCTTGTTTCATTTCCTCACAATAGCCCCCCTGCCACCACTACCAAGAAAATACCATTTACACGCAGCAGTTCTTGATGTAAGGCCCTGGGTGGCTTATCTTGTTTAACCATGGGCCAAATGCACAAGCTACCCTATTAAATGTGACTGTGCGAAAGATATGTTTGGTCTCATTGAAGGGAACATACAGGTATCTTAGCTCTTAATGTGTTGTTTCCATATGAGGTGATATTGCATTTCATGAGTCACCCTCTTTCTCCATGGTGTACAGATCAGAGCAGAGTGTTGTGTTTATGGATGCCAGAATATTGCCTGTGATGCCCTGAGGGTGTATTGGACATTTGTTATTGCTCCCAAATGTGTCGCTGCATTCTTGCTTATCTTGTGTTTATTCTTGTGTGTACCCTCTTATTCTCTGTCTCTGTCAATGTGTGTGTGTGTGTGTGTGTGTGTGTGTGTGTGTGTGTGTGTGTGTGTGTGCAGCTCCAGAGACTAAAACGCTCGCTGTCCTTCAAGACCCTCATGCGCAGCAAAAGTGTGGATAACTTCTTCCAAAGGTCCTACAGCGATGCTCGCCTGCCTGAAGATTTCATCACTGACCTGCCGCCTCCTTCTCCTCCACTGCTTCCTGGCTCTCCTCTCGTCGGCGACCGCTCACCGTCCATTTCACCATCTCTCAGCCCCAACCCCTCCATCTCCTCCCACTCCCCCTCTCTCAGCCTTTCCCCATCTTTGCCCATCAAGCCGCCCCGACCTCAGATTACCCACTCTTTCCAGGACCATGTCTTTCGCAAGCCCACCAACTGCCAGCACTGCAAGCACATGATAGTGGGTAAGGTCCTCAATCTACTCCCTGGACTGGTTTTCACATGATTTCCGGCCTCCCTGTCTGTTTGTTTATGTGGCATCCCATCTAGTGCAAACTGGAGAACATCACATATTAAGACATTAAACATTGTTATAGATATAGGGACAATGTGTTATCACCACAGCAGGATTTAGGAGTCTACAACTCCTTAAAGTAAAAGTTCGACCTTTTGGGAAATACACTTACTGTATTCACTTTATTGCAGAGAGTTAGATGAGAAAATCGTCTCATCTAACTCTCCACCAGGAAGCGAATATATTTCCCAAAATGTCAAACTACTCCTTCAGTAATGGTAGCATGAACATAATAGCGTCATAATAGTCCCAAATGACTTTTCAAATTATTACTTTTTTTTCTACTCCATTTAAGGAAAATTAAATATTAGAATTGGACTGTGTCTTCACTGCAGCGCCCTCTGTTTATATCTGTGAAGAAACCATTAGATTACAACAGGGATTTCTGTGGTGCAAATGTGTGAATGCTCTCATCCCTAATTTGCCACTTGTATGAACTACTAGCTGATGCTAGTATTACTGCTGAAATCTACTTCCTGTCACTATGATTGATCACAGACTCCAACCTGCTCTTCTGCTTTTGCGCCTTTGGTATAAATTCTGCATGCATTGTGAGTTTATTTGTGTAATGCATCACCTCGCTCAAGTCCTACTCCTCTGCAGTCCCTGAACACAGTCCAGCATCTGTCTCCTTGTTAGGCTGATGAAGCAGAATCCATTTTTCCTCTTCAAAGTAAAGGCAGTGTTTTCATTGAGCCATGCTTTTTGTTTTATCACTGTTTTTGCAATGTCATCCCCATCTACAACAAATCCATAAATCTATTAATCTTTTGTTTGTAGGATCAACCCCTTAACCTTTAAAAACATTAAAAAATCAACAGAGGATTTCTCATTGCCTAACAAATGAGGGAGAAACATCTCAATATTCAGAGCCTTTTATCATTGAAGTGCTTGAGAACAAAGATGAAATAGCAAGATAAACTCAGTGCCAAATCGATTTTGATTGAAATATCTCCTGCTGGTTTCCAATCTCTCCAGGTTGTTTTGAAAGAGGAACAGTTGATTATAAAGCTGTTAGTGTCAGTGCCAGCTTAATAAAACTGGGACAACTCTTGATTACACTCTCTACCTGAGCGGAGGGAAACCTGCTCATATGATCTGAAGGCCACATTGCTTTGTTAGGACTTTCTACCTTTTGCAGATCTGCAGCCTGCTGTGTATTTCTTTTATAGTAGCTGCCTCCGTGTCTGTGTCCTCTGCATCCATTCTCTTATCTCTGTCCCTCTCTGCAGGAAACTCCAAACAGGCCCTGCGGTGTAAAACATGTAAGATGGCTGCTCACCTGTGGTGCACCTCAGAACTATCGCAGCAGCTGTGTCAAGGGAAGGTGCGAATTCCCTCACAGAGGTTTTGTGATTTGATTTGATGCCCTTATATATAACACTGGCAGTTTTTTTCAACATGGTATGCAATGTACTTCACATCAGACAGTGTGGGCAATAATGTAATTTAGATTTCCTGTTTTTGAAGTTTGTGTGTGTGGTAATTCATGTCTGCCATGGTGTCTACCCAGTTCTTCAAACACAACAATCTAGAAATCCCAAAAAAATAATTTCTATATGATAGCATAAAGCATCTCAGGAAAATAGTCAGTTATATTAAATTTTAGAAGAGATATCCTTAAAGGAATCATCCATAAGCCAGCAGCGGTTAGCTTAGTTTAGCACAAAAACTGGAAACAGAGGAAAACAGCTAGCCTGGCTCTGTCTGAAGAAAACAAAATCAGCATATTGTCACCCCTAAAGTTCACTAATTACATACAAAATTACATAACCCGTAACAATATCCGTCAAAACAAAAAATTCATTTTCATTTTAGGGAGGTTATGTGCCAGACTCTATCTTGGCTGGGGACAGTCTTTGCTAGTTGCCTGGCAACTGCTTCTAGCCAAGAAATTGTCCAGCTCAAACCCCAGCAAAACGACAAATTTAAGGATAAAACAAACAAGCGATTACCTTTTAGATTTGCTGATATGCGGATTTTGTTACCTTCAGACAGAAGGTTAGCAGGCTAGCTGTTTCCCCCTGTTTCCAGTATTTGTGCTAAGCTAGGCTAAGCTAACCTTTTGAGTGTTTTTGATCTCATGTACGTTTTTGAGGCTACAAAGAATAGTTTAAAGGTCCCATGACATGGTGCTCTTTGGATGCTTGTATATAGACCTTAGTGGTCCCCTAATACTGTATCTGAAGTCTCTTTCCCGAAATTCAGCCTTGGTGCAGAATTACAGCCACTAGAGCCAGTCCCACAATGAGCTTTCCTTAGGATGTGTCATTTCTGTGTCTGTAGCTATTGAGGAGGAGAGAGGGGCCTTGACCAACTGCCACTTTGCTCGTTTGAAAGCCATGATGTCTCTCTCTCATAGGTGGGCCAAATTCTCTGGGTGGGCAAAGCAGAGAAATGGGAGGTAATCTTGCTCCTTATGACCTCATAAGGAGCAAGATTCCAGATCGGCCCATCTGAGCTTTCATTTTCTCAAAGGCGGAGCAGGATACCCAGGGCTCGGTTCACACCTATCGCCATTTCTAGCCACTGGGGGACCATAGGCAGGCTGGGGGAACTCATATTAATGTTAAAATACCTCATAAAGTTACATTTTCATGCCATGGGACCTTTAAATTATGTTACAAAAAAGTCCTTATCAATTAAAATAAGGGAAACAATAGATACATTCAGTAACAACTTATCTTGACTAAAGAGGAAGCAACATCTTTTTTTGCATTGCTGAAGTGAATAAAAATGTGCCGCAATGTCTAAACCATAGAACAAACTAACTCTCTGATAGTGTGTTTATCTAACAACACAAGGTTCTCCTGCTCAGTCCAGTCTAACCTCCGATTTCTCTGATTTCCCCGGACAATCAATAACAAGCAATCATGATTTGAATAACCTGAGCAGAAACATTGTTACCATTGTTACTTTACCATGAACCTGGACTGCACAATTGTACCTGCACTTTAAAAATAATTAGGGGTCAAAGCCCGAGGCTGTAGGAACCTCAGCAGGGCTGTGGAACCCTATTGTTTTCGCAAAATCTTTTATTTTTCCGCCCAGTTTTTTGTTAAAAGTCATACTGCAGCCTACAAGTTACACAGGTGAAACTTTCAGGGGTGGGTACAGAATGGGACACACTGCTCAGATTCCAAAAAGTACACATATCCACCACTGATTCTGCACTATAGCAGAAAAAAATGCATATCACACATTCAAAAAACATATATCCTGTGTTCTCTGGATCCAACTGAATCTACTGATATAGGCCACGCCCATTTCCGCCTAGACGTTTTTTCGTGAAAAATCGCAATTTATTGAAAACCTACTTTGCCGAACTCCTCCTAGCCCGTGCGACCGATCTGTACGAAACTTGGTAAGTAGCATCTCAAGACCGACCTGACAAAAAGAGAGAATTTCTATCGGATAAAAATTACGCAAATTACGGACGAACAAATTAGAAAGTATGAAAACACCAGCCTTGCCATATCTCGACCAAAATAAATGCTATCAATGCAAAACTTTAGATTCTTGTTTGCCATGACCCTTTGGAGGTCCCCCACACATTTTACGAAAATTGGCCACTAGGGGGCGCTACAAGTGCAAAGAGTTTATATCTCATAAACGGCGCATCCGATTGTTACGAAATTTGGAGGGTACGATCTAGGGCCACTCCTGAGGCCAACCCTACAGTGGGGTACTGATTGGTCAAAGTGGGCGTGGCCTATGGGACCCATGTTTGGATTCACGCAACTTTAAATTTACAGGATAGGTGTACAATGGTTTATGGACCTCACCTACCAAAAATTACACATGTGGCGCTATAATGCTTTTTGCCTTTAACTCCCATATTACACATCGCACATTAGACAATCTTACATCCCTGTGTTCCTTGAATTAAGCTGAATCACATGATGTAGGCCTTGCCAATTTCTGCAAAAGTTTTTTTTCAAAGCCAACTTTTTCGAACACGTCTAGGCCGTGCGACTGATCTGCATGAAACCTGGTACTTATCATCTCCAGATGGACCTGACCAAAAGTTATTAAAATAATTTTGCTACGTTAAACTATATGCATTGTACTACCAAACAAATGTTTGTAGCTAGCTACCAAACATGAACTTTACCATATCTCTGCCAAATTAAATGCTATCTTCAACAAACTTTAGATTATTGTTCACCATAGCAGTACGATGCTCTGTACCAATAACTCAATGCATGCAAATGGGACATTTGCGATTGCAGTTTCTCAGCCGTAGTAATTGCTATCAACATGAAACTTGTGAAGCTCGTTTGGCATGCCTCTCTGAGGCTATGTACCAAATTTGGTGAGGATTGGCCATTAGGGGGCACTATAGTCAACGTAGACCAGTTTTGGCACTTTTACTCAATCAATGTTAATGGGATATTTGCAACAGCAATGTACCACAGACCTTGCAGCTCACATCTCTCAATATTTCCTGACCTTTGCCTCCCCACCGTTACGCTTTGGGTTCCGCTTTTGCGCGCTCCCCGGGTCGTCGGGGGCAACTGGCGCAAGGAGGCTTGGACCATGTCATAACTGCTTGCAGTTCTAGTTTGATGTGTTTTATGAAACAGTCTTACAGTAAGTAGTCTACAGTGTTTAAATAAAAAAACACACACAAACACTGGAACCCTCTTGACCTGGGGAGTGTAGTGCACCAGGCAGCAAATTGGGAGTGTTTCCAGACAGAGCTTCTGTGTTCATCCTCTAGTGCAGAACATTAGCATGCAGCAAGATGCGAGACCTTCTGAGAGCACTTCTTAAGAGCACTGTATTCAAAACGGCTGTGCAGTTTGATAGAAGACAAAGAGGGAGAGATAGGGGAAAGGTAAAATATCATAGGACCAGAACCCGGGTATCTTTACAGAGTGTTTCTCTCATCTACATAATATGACAAACTGAGTGGCTCATTTGCAAGTCAAGGCAAACTGATAGCTGAGTGCGAAATTGCACCCACATCCGCACACACACACACACACACACACACACACACACACACACACACACACACACACACACACACACACACACAGAATCACATGTCCATGTCTTTGTGTTAGCCATGTGCATAATAGTAAGTGGTTAAGTGAATTTATTGTTCGTAATTAGCAGCAAAGAGAGCTACACGTTGCTTCGGTTTGTGACTCGATGTCAGAAATTAGTTCTTTTCCTGCATCATGTGCACCATACTGTGTGTCTTGATGTGTTTCTGATTCAGTAATTTTCAAATGACTCCATGAATGTCCTAAAACCACTACATAGAGCCAGTTCCCTATCAGCTCAGCCTATAAACAAGAAAAAAACTAAAAATAATCTTTCTGTTCTCCTCCATTAGTCTGGAGCTTTCAAGCGAAACTTCAGCTCGCCGATGCTCGTCAATGACCAATTGTCTGTCGTCAAGGAAGTTAAACCAAGCCAAGGTGAGCAAACCAGAGTGTCTGTGTGTGTCTGTGTGTGTGTGTGTGTGTGTGTGTGTGTGTGTGTGTGTGTGTGTGTGTGTGTGTGTGTGTGTGTGTGTGTGTGTGTGTGTGTGTATGTGTTTTATGGGTGAGTGCACATGTGCATCGTTATGTATGTGTCCCACGTGCTTTTGTTTTGTGATGTTGCTCTTGTCTAGCCTTTTGGTTTTTTTGTAGATTTTTGTGTGCTTGTGCATGCACTGTAATAAAACCAGAACTGTCTCCATCTCACTTGACACCCGAGGAGCATGAAGTGGGAAAATATAAAGAGGAAGAACAAATTCAGCTTCTCTTGGAGGCTGGTGGACAGTCTGCACCCTGAAAGTATGTGAAAAAAATATATTATATATATATATATATATATATATATATATATATATATATATATATATATATATATACAGTATCTATATATACTATATTATATTATAACTTAGCACAAAAAGTAAGGAAAATCTGTGTTTTGGTAGATTATTTCTCTGTGGTAACAATGCTTTTTGGCAATAAATATTACACCCTTGGAAAGCCTGTTTAGTTCCCTTTCAAATGGTACCCCAATTGTAAGGAACATGCATTTAATGTGGGATGAGCAGCAGCGCAGAGTATGTGGGTTGCGCCCATGAAAAATTTGCCAAATCTTCTCTGCCATTGCCACACAGCTTATTTTGCTGTTGCTATTGACACTTTAGAGATGAGATTCTGCAACCAGTGGCAATCCCATATCTCCAGAGTCTGGGACCGAACTCTATCCTCCAAGATGACAACGCTCGCCCCCACAGGGCGGGGTTTATCAGAGACTACCTCCAGAATGTAGGAGTGGAGAGGATGGATGGCCTGCCAGCAGTCCTGACCTCAACCCCATTGAACACTTGTGGGATCAGCTTGGGTGTGCTGTTCGTACCAGAGTGACCAACACAACCACGTTGGCCGACTTGCGACAAATGCTGGTTGGAGAACGGGATGCCATCCCACAGCAGTGTGTGACCAGGCTGGTGACCAGCATGAGGAGGAGGTGCCAGGCTGTTGTGGCTGTGTATGGTTCTTCCACACGCTACTGAGGCTCCTGTTTGTGAAATGAATAAACTGTTAAATTGCCAATATGTCTTGTTTCTTCAATCATCCAATCCACCAAACACCAAACAAGTCAATGGCAGAATAAGCTGTTTGGCATTTGCAGAGAAGATTTGGCAAATTTTTCATGGGCGCAACCCACATACTCAGCGCTGCTGCTCATCCCACAAATGCATGTTCCTTACAAATGGGGCACAATTTGAAAGGGAACTAAATAGGCTTTCCAATGGTATAAGATTTCTTGCCAAAAAGCATTGTTACCACAGAGAATATATATATATATATATATATATATATATATATATATATATATATATAAAAATAAGTTCTAATGTTTATGATTTTATATTTCTGTTCATGCTTTGTACTGTATATCCTTGGAGAGATGGAGGGAATTAATTTATTGTCTGGCACTTCAGTTTGCTGCCGATTGGTCTAAGTCCTGTCTAGCTCTCTTTATCATTACATTCACCTCTATTTCACCAACAATTACATTTTGAATACAAATCACATTTTTACTTAGTGGCATACGATTACAGAAGCGAACAAATCTGACAATTGCTTGTTGTCTCTTTGTCAAGTAAATGCGCTGAAAGCTAAAATTCTGTGGTCCAAGCTCACAGTGTGTCCTAAAAGTACCTGAATCTGTTCTTCTTTTCATCATCATCTCTGAATACCAGCTTGATTTTCTTTGTCATACATTTTGGATGAACATCTGTGTAAGTGATACAGTCCTTCATCTCACATACTGTATGCCTCTCTGAATCAGGATTAGCCACCTTATGCTGTCACTTCCTTGCACTATCCATGAATCAGGGTACAATTAACCTAAAGCTCTGTTATCACCCCGAGCTGCGCACCATGATGCCTGGGACGCTGCCAGGGCCAGCTGAGACTGCAACCTGCCAACCTCACAATCACACATTGCAAAGAGACCTCATAATTATGCTAACTAAAGGCTTGGTAAAATACCGAGCTCGTGTTTGCACACATTAATATTAGATGACATTTGTTTTAATGAAAGGATTTACTTACACACCCTGTGATTTCCCATCAACTGCCTTTTGGCAAAGCAGTGTATTGTGTTATATTAAACCACATTTATGAGGGCGAGAGTCTAATAGCTGCAGGAGTGAAGTACTTATAACAGTCATTGCTCTAGGTTGCAATTTTTCAGTGACAATTAAATTAAATCTGATTAGCTACCAGTTGAAATGTATGCAAGTATTTATTTCTCTATTTAAACAAGAACAACAGCTGTGTTGTTAAGGTGAAAAAAAAGGATTGCCTTTGATTCAGGCAGAAGGACTAGTTTAAGAAAGAAGACCCGTATGAATAATGTTGTTAGGTCTCAAATATTATTCACTGGTCAAACTGTGGTTGTTATTGAATGTTTAAGCTTTTAGTTTGTCATAGTTTGTAAGTAACCTCAAGTCACAAAGTTCATTAAAGCACATTATGAAGACCGATGAAGCCAAATCACGTATAGAACTCTCCTTTCTGCACTGAAAAAAAGCTGAAGGTCAGAGAATAATTATTTTTTATAGAGGATTATAGTGTCTGAGCACGATTTTTCCACTGTTTACTCTCTTCTCTTCACCTGTAATGAATTGCTCTTTGTAGAAATGCTTCTTCCTTGCTACAGTCAATTTAAAACACACATAAGCTGTATCACCTCAAAATACTTACACCAGTCAGACAAAAGGCATTCTTGTTGCAGAATTTATGTTAGCATTCCTGTTTAATTTATCACCTATTTGACGAGAGCATGGAGACACTGACCTTAATATGAAACTGCAAATCATTACGACTTGATCCTGCGCACACACACACAACCACACACACACACACACACACACACACAGCGCTTCTGGCCCCTCAGAAAAAATCATTCTGCCTTCCATTCAACTCGTGTTGAGGTAGATGGAAAAAGGAGCAGGACATTTAATTCCTAACTTCAGAAATACTCTGCTCACCCAGCACTGCCATCTACATGGAAGGTAGCATGAAGGATTTCCATATTTTAAATCATCTCTTATTCCCTTTCTACTCAACTACTAGCTATTAAAGCTATAAGACACATGTCCTGCCAATAAGTAAATGTATAAATAAATCAAAGCATCTAGAATTATTGAAATATCTTCATGTCTCCTTAACTTTTGACTGCTGTCCTCTGCCTTATCTAAAGTGGGTCACTTTGGTCCAGGACTGAATACAGTTAAATTTAGACCCTCTGGTTTCTCCAGATTGGCACAATAATAATGGTTTACAGTGTAATCTCATTGTGTAGTCCAAAGTGTGTGTGGAGTTGTGTTATTGCGTGAATCTTTTTTTATTTCTTATAATAAGGTGAAAATAATAGTGTGTGTGTGTGTGTGTGTGTGTGTGTGTGTGTGCGTGCGTGCGTGCGTGCGTGCGTGCGTGCGCGCGCGTGCGTGTGTGTGTGTGTGCACGCGTGTGCACGTGCATGTGTGTGTGTGTGGTTTCAGAGGCTGCGCGGATGCGTGTAGACCCTGTGTATGCAGCCTTGCGCTACGGGACGTCCTTGGCACAGATGAGCCGCTCCAGTTTTGGCAGTTTGTCAGAGTCCCCAACACGCAGCCTGGTATGACATCATCACCTTGTGGTTGGGGGTTGAGGACAATTGCCATAAAGTTTTTACGACATTGGTCAACTCACTGGTGAAGTATTGGGACCATAGATAACTGCAGTGCTGTGATTTGTAGCACTACTCTCCCTAGTTTTAATTCTGCCGTATTTTGTAAAAACTTTACAAATCATCGACAAATATTTGCCAAAATTGGCTGGATGATATTAAAGATTACTAAGGATTAAGCTTTAAATTAATATTTTGACATTTTGGGAAATACTTGTATTCCCTTTCTGGCGATAAGAAGATTGATAGAGTGGTATCAATCTTCGAGACTGTCCTCCCCCAAAAAACGCTCCCATAGGTTGTTTGATCAAGCAGCAATTATGACTCATATTTACCTTTAAAGTGGTGGAGCCCTGTAGTGGCTGTAGTAATTATGACGGTAGCAAAGCAGAAAGTAATGTGACAAAGCATAAGAGTGCCAAGTACTGCATTAGGAGGGGTCAAACACGAGTTTGAATCCTGTTTGAAAATAAAAGTAAACTGCGACTTTGTTTTAACTTTACAGAACAAACAAAGCTACGTCACGTTCAGCGTCACGTGCGTATATAAGTGAATTAACTGAATAAGTGAATTAATAATTAATAAGTGAATTAAAATCAGATTTGAACCCAGACCACGATGTTTTTCAATTTTAATGAAGATGTTTTTGTGGTTAAACATAACCAAGCTGCAACCGTTTCACAACTTTAACGACATTAGAACCACCACCGTAACGTCCTCTGACAGAAAACGCTCTTGTGGGTCGTATTAGAGGGAATAAACAACCTATATTGTCGTATGGTTTGGAGGACTTGTTGCAATCTCATCATCTAACGAATGAGAAAGATAAGAAAGCAAATGAGGCAACGTAATTCCCAAAATGTCAAATATTTGCTTGAAAATTTATTTCAAAGCCTTTCAAAAGTTTCCTCTCTTTGAGGTCATGCTAGTCCCCTACTTACTGCAAATCTAACTTTACCCATGGTGTGTTATAATGAATCTATCAGGAGCATAATGGATGACACTGATCTCTGTGTTCTTCTCATTAAACATGGAGTTGAACCAGTGTGCAAATCTTCCTAAACCCCCCAAATATGCAGATCCGGCTACACCACTGAGAACTACTGATCTGTGTGCATTCTGAATGATTCAGAGCAGAGAAAAGTGTTACTACCACTATCAGATGCATTCTCTTTGACATCCCGGTGCTGACATTTAATTTGTTTCTCTTAATTTCCGTCTTTGATAAGGGGGAGGGAGGTGAGGAGATGCAGCAGAGACAGTGCAGCATGGAGGAAGACATAACTCAGGAGACAGGGGGTAAACACTGCTGTGTGTCTGTGTCTCCATGTATGTGGATAGGCATATGTGCTATGTGGGTCTATGTGTGTCTATGCATATGCTGTGCATGTGTGTGTGTGTGTGTGTGTGTGTGTGTGTGTGTGTGTGTGTGTGTGTGTGTGTGTGTGTGTGTGTGTGTGTGTGTGTGCATGTGTGTGTGTGTGTGTGTGTGTGTGTATGTGTATGTGTGTGAGAGAGAGATTTACTGTGACAAATGACATGCCTGATTGCATGTGTGGGTGAGTGCATGCCTGGCACCTTCAAAGAAAATTTCTCGCCACCCTCAGACACCCATGTCCCCGACATCGAGATCGAGGAGGAAGGTGAGAGCGGCAGCCAGGCTCAGACTTCAGCAGAAGATGAGACTCCAGCAGAAGATGAGACTCCTGCAGAGGAGAGCAGTGTGATGGTACCACTCTGTCTAATCCCCCTGTGCAGACTGTCACCCCTTGTTGTTTTCCTCCTTGAGCGTGTATTCCTATCTTACTACCTCCCCGTCCCTGTGTATCCCTGTGTCCAGGTGCCCAAGCGCATTGAAGTTCACTCCATCCACACCTATGTAGCGCTCTACAAGTTTCTGCCTCAGGAACAGAATGACCTGGAACTTCAGTGAGTAAAAGCCAAACAGACTGCCTACTGCACGCATTTTCATTTTCATTTGTGTGCACAGACAGGAGTGCTTGTGTGGTATTTAGTTTTTTCTATTGTGTGCGTGAGTGCATTTGCTTTGTCTGTATTTTTGCATGGTGTCATGCAGGATGAAAATGTCCCCACCATCTGCAGAGGACAGTGCCAGGGCGCCCTTAAGGACGACTAATTATAAACTGGAAGCCCATCACTGTCCCCTTTACACAGCTAGCGACTGAGCTGTGTTCCCAGCAGGGGAGAGGATAAAGAAGTGAACAACTGAGAGATGAAAGGGCGGACAGACATAAGGAGAGATGGCATGGAGCTGAAGATTATCATAGGCAGAGAGCGAGAGGATGGGAGAAATAGGCAGAGAAAGTTAAGTGTGAATGTAGTATATAGTATAGTAAAAGCTATATAAGATGAAGAAGGATGAGAAAATAGAAGAACGGAAGGACAGAGCAGTTAAATCAGGGCAGGATGTGTATGTGTGTGTATGAATGGTTTGGGGGACAACAGGTAGATCCATGGGACTGTGCTGTGGCTCTGTGTGTGTGACTGAACAATATATGTGAACTAATAAAAGCATAATGTGTCTCTGTGCTTCTGTCTGGGTTTGACTAGTATGGACTGCAGAAGACAAAACCTATACAATATTTTGGAAAAAGCTCATACAGAGTATCTTTAAAGTTAGAGTCAGTTTACAGCACTTCAGTATAAGTACAGAAAATGACTGTCGATAGTCTTTAACAGTAGCTTTTTATAGGGAAAAGGGAGTAATATCACACAAAGAGAAACTTTCTTATCTCTGGTCTGGCTTGATGTCTCCTCCGACTATAGCAAGCATAACTTTCCCACACAGAAGTGCATTTGGGACAGCAGTTTCTACCTGTGTAACTAGGACAGCGTACTACACTGTGTGTGTGTGTGTGTGTGTGTGTGTGAGTGTGTGTGTGTGTGTAGAAAAGTGTTATTTAAAAAAACTGGTTGCATCATTAGCATGCAGGCCAGGTTGGCTGCAGAATAGGTCCAGCCTTCACCACTGCAGTAGACGCTACAGAGTCGTATTTCACGTAGACCTCATGACTTTGGTGTGTTGGCTGCTCTGTAACCTCTGCAGAGGGACACAAAGGCATTTTAATCTCCACAGCTTTGTAACCGTGGGTACAACAGCTTTCTGTTGCAGTCTCGCAACGTAATCCTTTGTCCTCACACTCAACTCTCTTTTATCTTTTCTTTTTTTTGCTTGCCGCTCTCACTCTCTCACCCCCTTCATCTCCCCATCATGTATCCCACTCTCGTCTCCCCTTTTCTTCTCCACCTCAATCACTGCTCCCCTTCATGCCTTCTTTTTTTCATCTTCTCTCTTGTCTTTTTTCCTCCTCTAGTCCTGGTGATCGTGTGCAGGTCACTGACGACTCTAACGAAGAGTGGTGGAAGGTGGGTAATAAATCATTCGCAAACATCTGTGTGTGTGTGTGTGTGTGTGTGTGTTTGTGTGTTACCTGTGTTCTTCATAATGTGTATTTGAGTGCACAGAAACGTGTGCATGTGCATTTTTTGTGCGCTTGTGTTAATTCAAGTCTTTAAAAACATCCCTTTAGCATTACACCTGCTCCATTTTTGCCTGTCATAAACATGCAGGCAGCCACAGACAGAAATAGAACATAATTTCCTCCAAAAATTACTAAGAGTTATCACAATGAACTTGACTAGTTTTGCAAGCTCAAAGAGGTCTTTATTGAGTCTGTAATGAGCTTCTCTTTGTCCTGATGGAAGCAAATGTGCATCTGTGTGGGTCTGGGTTTTCCATCACAGACTAAGGAAAATGCACGCAGACTTAACTAAAGTGCAGAGTCTGTGTATCTTCCATCAGTGGACCAGTATTTACTAGCACTTATGTAGCCTAAAGTGAAGCTGCAGTCATTACACACTTTAAATCAGCACTGCCGCTCTGAGGAACTATTAAATTATGTATCATTTGTGAATCATCTGTTCATCGATGTATGGTTTGTGATTCACTTAATATACATAATATAAAATAAACACATCAACACCTAAGGCGGAGGGTGATAAACTGTGAAATATTGCTACATAATTAGGTTTACTCAAACATCATCTGTTTTCACCAGCAAGCAAAACGCCGTAATCTGCCGTTTCTTGAATTGCATGTAAAATAAATCTGACATTAAGGTAAAGCAATTTGTTTGCATTTAAAAACAATTATTATAATACTTATATTTGTGTGATTTCAGTCTTTCTTCTTAAGTTGCTTCTACACTTGTCTGTTCAGCCACAATGAGTCATCACTGCACTGACAGAAATGTGTTGCTGTCTGTGTCACTGTGTTTTGCATTTCCCATTACTATTCAGAATGAAAAAATCTGTTGTTCCTACTGACCGCACAGATGATGTCAACTCTGAAACATATCAATAAGTTCAGAAATGGTCAGCCAGTCTAACCGTCTGTCAAAACAGACATTCATCTGGCTCATCATCAGCCAAACAATGAAAACTAATATAAAGGGACAGACCCGATGAATCAGTAACCGTAATAAAAACCAGCTGTGAAACTAATTTAGTACTTTATTAACAGTATGTATTGTAACGTCATTGTGACAACCAGTTACATTTAAAATGTTGACTGATTGCGTACTGTTCTTCCGTGTTTTTTCAGGGCAAGAGCGGAGACAAAGTTGGCTTCTTCCCTTCCAACTTTGTGCAGAGGGTCCGGCCAGGAGAGAGAGTGTGGCGGGTCGTCCAGGGCCTTCCTGGCAACCGAGAGAGAGGACACATGGCCGTGAAGGAATCCCAGGTACGCTAATATTATCGTATCGTTTAATGACTTATTCCGCTGTTCTTCTTACCCTAATTTATGTTTATACCCCTTAAGAACTACACTGACATTTTGAATCATTTAGTTTGTGATCATAAGGTTCCATCTATTTGTGGTACCCACAATATCCTGTGCAAAGTTGCAGGGGGCTGGAGCCCATCCCAGCACACTCTGGGTGAGAGTACATCCTGGGCAGGGTGTGATCAAAGGATTGGCACCAAAATAATCTCTGTGTCTGTGTGTTGACACGATAAAGCTCATTATTTAAATTTTTTTTTAACGGACATTCAGCAAGAAAATACACTAAAGGTTGTTTTTTTTAAAGATCACTTTAAACCAGTTTTTACCCACAATGTATGCCCCCCTCCAAATGTGTTGTAGTGCATTGTCACCATAGTTTATATTTAGAGTTTCTCTTCAGCACCGGTCAGAAAATCTTATCTTACACAAATAGGTTGCTGATTACTTATTATTTAGTATAGTATTTTTAAATTCCCATTGTTTACCCATGTTTTGAGTTGTTGATTTTGCTTATAATTTCACAATTTATTTCTATTCATAATTAATTCTGAATTAAATTAAGATATACTAGGCATAAATACATTGAATAACTGTAGGCAACTGGCACTAACTGTCACTACATGTTCATTCATTCTGTTGGCACTGTTCAAGCATACAAGATTATGATGCTACATTAAGTCCCATAATGTTCTGCCGAAATGGATATACCTGTTCGCATTTCCTCCATACCCACCTATGTTCTCGAAGATCTATTAATGTGTCAAATTTCTTAAATTTAGAAATAGTTTTTTAAAAGATAAATCTGGTCTTATATTTCAGAATCTGTTACTTTATTGAAAGTAGAGCAACTGAGCGTCTTCCTTCTCCTTTCAGATCTGTGTGGGGAAGCGAGAAGACGGCGAGGTGTTTCTGAGGCTGAGCAGCGGGAAGAAGAGAGGGCTGGTCCCTGCTGACTCCATAGAGGAGATCTGAGCCTCTGTGCTCAAATCACCATCCTTCCACTTCTACTTCCCCCTGGGAGGCACCCGTCTTCATATCCCCTCCTCCACCCTGCGCTCGTCAAAATGACAGCCGCAGCCTTTCCAACCAGTCCTGACTAACTTTAACCAAACACACTTCTGCAAAGAGCTGGAACCACAGCCCCCTTGAACATGTGGTTTCCCGTTGATTTCATTTACTTTCTTTAATAGAGTGTACAGTCATGCAGTAACCCTGCTCTTACAAAGGAACTGTTTTTCAGCAGTCTAGTTTTATCTTTCCAATACAAACATCAGTGTTTAGTTAGAAAAGTCAAAAATGCATAAGTCAAAAATGCTTTAAATATGCTTGCCAGATGCCAGTTCACATCTCTTTTTCATCCATCAAAAAGATGTCTACCAACGTGGGAGGAGGCTGAGTCCTGTCATGGGAACATGATGCCTCTGTCAGTGTCCTTTTCTTTTTACTGCCCACTCCGCATGTCTCATCCCTATCTGCTCATGTCAGGGTCTCTGGCCTGAGGACTGATATCAGCTAATGGTAGCTACACAACATGAGGCACGTGCCAAGGACAACGACTGCCAGCCAGAGAACTCTGCTGCCATGCAGACAGAGAAGAGAATCAGATGAAAGGAGTAGACCCGATCCAAAAAACCTCAGCAGTGTCAGACTGAGTTTTGACTGCATGCAGTCAACTTGTGAGTGCAGAAATCAGAAGATTTTCAAAGGAAATGTGAAGCCTCTGAGGATATCTACACAGGAAACTTAAAAAAACATTTCCCCTGACTTTTTCAGTAAAAATAACAATGAAAATATGGAACAAAAATGCGTCAGCTTTATTTCTGGTAAGAGAGCATAAATCAGCCGGTGGACCCCATGCTCCACAGAAAGGTCAACTCAACAAATTTTGCAAAACAAACTTTCCCTTTTTTTCTTGTTTTTATCTATCTACAAGACAGGAACTTAAACCTGAAGGAACTGCTGGAAAAAAAGTATTTTTAGTTAATGGCATATCCATACAGGAATACATTTTGGTGCAAAGCATCTTGTTGATAACTCAGCGGTGATTGTCTAGGGTCTAAATCTGTTGTCTTACTGTTTTAAGCAAAGGTGATGCAGGGGAAATCAAAAGGAAGGGAGGTAAAACTTGCGAGTCTCTCTAGACAAAACAGGGAGGGTGGTCCTCCCTCGTATGGCTGGTTGTTGTGAGCACTGAGCAAGACCTTCCAAGTGTAGCAGTGGCAGTTTCTGTTCTCCTGTTTTCACATATAGGAGATGGACGGGCATTAAAGGGTTGTTTTTTCTGTCTGCAGAGACCCGCTGAAGAGCTGCAGTGGGTGTTGCAAATGTTGCACAGCATTATTACATGACTTCACTAGAGCTGGAACAGTGGGAAACAAACGGCGGCCAGTCTGCCAGAAAAACAACACAATGGGGATCTTTCTGACCATGACAAGGAGTCTAAGTTTCACTGACAGCTTGGAGGAGGATGCAGGGAAACAGAGGGAGGAGGAGGTGTAGTGAGAGGAATGACATCAGTGTTGAACCATTATGAGTCAGTCTGTGCATGCAGGTAGTGTTGTACACATGGGTACCAGTCATCATTGATCAAATGTCAGCCTGTCATCTCCATCTTCTGCTCCCCGTTTGGCATCTCTCGTCCTCTCTTTCTTTACTGGTCAGTTATGACATAAAGTGAAGGCATTTTTTTTCTTCTTGTACTGTACATATTGATGTTTTAGACACCTTTTTCCAGAGAGAGGACACTCCACTTGTGTCACGAACATAAAGAATGCAACAGTAGAATGATGGCACTGCAAATGATGAAATAATTTAACTAAATAATTTAACTCGTATGTCTTTCAGACCACAGAGATTACGCTAATGTGATCCTTCTTTAGTCTACATTTTAATATATGTGAAAGCGTTTAGAGACTGTGAGAAATAAGCTTCTCTTCTTGTAATGATGAGAATAGCACTTTATTTTGTGTCATCTTAATAAGTTGTCCTATTTGTTGAGGTATCTCTATAGTGCTATAGTGATAGCTTTCATATTTAACAATACTTTACCTGCAACTTCACTTCCCTATGGAGCTCTTTGGTCAAAGGGCTGATAGCTTGTCTATGTGCGTCAGATTTATAATATATAATATCAGAGATGGAAAAAAACTGAGAATTACACAGCAGCATAAACAATATGACCATCCTGGAGAAAAATGGCATCAGAGCAGAACTGGATTTATGATTTTTACCCATGTAAACACTTTGTTATCTTACATTGTGCCTAGTTTCTGTAGCATCACATGTTCACACCTTTTAGAATTCAAAATGTTAAGTATGTGTTTGGATGTATCCTGAGTCCGGAGTCATTGGTTGGCCACATACCTTAATAAAAGATATTTACAAAACAGTCTCTGCCCCTTTTATGTACGCAGATGACATGATTTGCACACTGGCACATTGAAATATACTGCTGCATGTGTGAATGCTGTTGATCACGTAGGTCTGCATCCAGACAGCACCTAGCTTTTGGTGTTTTTTTGTATCTGTAATTATATTCAAGGCCTGAAATGTAGCAGGGAGCTGCTAAATAAGGCTGCTCTAATGGTGAGTCTTAGTGGCGTCAATGCATAATGCACCAACCTCTATCTTGAAACACTGCTGGGCACAGAGGGATGCCAAAATGATGCTGAAAACACAGCTGCAACATAAATGATCACGTACTAGCACTGCTGGAGGGAGAGTAATTCAGACCTTTTTATGAAATCACACACTGCTCCATATACCAGAGGAAAAGTAATGACTTTTTAAGCAAACAACAGCCAAATCAAGGAAACCAACGCTGATTGGATTTACTGATTGTTTTTTTTTTATTTGTACCAAAAATGAAAATTTTATAATTATGCAATTCTCAAGAGTGCATGTTATATAGCCAAGCATCCCAAAGCCCAAAAGTTGCCTTTGAGGAAAAAAAACAAACAAAAACATATTTACACCAGAATTTACGATAAGCTGTTGTTGAACTTGTCATTTATTGAGCTCCACGCTGCTGTCACTATTGTACCTATCAATGTGTATCAATGACAAACTCTTTTTACAAACTTGCAACAAGAACAAATCCCACCTCTTCTGTCATCACCAACCACCCAGACACAAATCAAGAAAAGATGACACAGTAACTAAAATATTCCAGACCATTCAACAAAATAGTAACAAAATAGACAATAAACCAAATATATATATATGTACACCGTAAATGACAACACCATAAGCCCATCATACACGTCTCTCCCCAGCATAAAGCTTTTTAGGAGCCATCCAGAAATTTCAGGAACTTTCCCCATTTTCTAGAATATATATCCAATCTGGCAAACCGTTTATGTGACATTTTTTCAAACGCCGCCACCCTAGCCATTTCATAAGCCCACTCTTGAATTGACGGCACCCCTTCATTCCTCCATCCTCTTAAAATAATCTGTCTAACTATCATTAAACTAGTCTGGACCCAGCTTCTTATGTGCTTATCCATCCCATTTAGGATTGACCCATCTCCCAGAACAAATAATCTTGGGCTGAATGGAACCTGGGTCCCTGCAATCCGACATAGGTTATCATGTATCCCAGTCCAAAATTCCTGGACCTGATCACAGGACCACAAGACATGAAGTAATTGCCCGTCCTCTGTCTTACATTTCCAACAATTTCGTGTGTCTTTCATACCATTTCCATAAAATCTGGAGGGAGTCCAATAGAAGCGATGCATAATCTTGAACTGAATGAGGCGCACCCTCATGTCGCGTGACATACAGTAGTTTTAATATTCCTACAGATTCTGTCCCACTCCTCATCATCCAGTGTAATACTCAGATCCTTTTCCCATGTCTTTTTGAGGGCTGTCCAGGCTCCATCTCCCAGGTTCTGCATCAATGACAGTTTCTAAATATTTCCTGAACAGGTTGCTCCTTTCCTGAATGATACAACAGACTGAATCTTGCTAGGCTGAATATGTCTTCATCATGCTTTTAAGCATTTTAAAGGTGTGTTCAAAAGCGATGCAACTCGCACAGATGCACCTTTGCCTCAGCGAATTAGCATTTCCATTTCAGTTAACTTTTACATGAAAATATGCCACCATCATCATTTATTATTTCTGATCAACACTTTTTTAACCTGCTGATTGCCTGTGTGTGTCCCTCTCCTATAAATCCCGATGTAAATTCTTCTTTCTTCGAAAGCAAGTCTAGTGCTACTGAAAGTGCTTTGCATTATAAGTTGGAGCACAGATGTCACTGTTTTACATCATGTAAACTTGTGCTTTCGAGTGTAAACACACAGTGAATTACTACCATGTAAAGCACAGCGTTAGCTTCAGAATACTTGGATTATGCTGCTGACGGATGTTGAAACAAGAGATCGTTTTCTGGGCCCTCTTTGGAATTCTGAATAATTAGTCCACATTCTGACATGGAGCTGCACTTGCCAACTAATGTTTTGACATTACAGTGAATAAACAATGCCAACATTTTCATTTTTGACTGAACGTTTTACTTTTAAGGCCAACTGTACTGGTGCATATGTTTGATTTGTGGCCATAAATTTGGCTTTGTTTGACATCAGCTAAACAATAACCTGTGTCTTCTTGACAGGAGGGATTTTCGGTTGGTTGATAAACGGCTGAGTTTCGCCACCAACAGTGGCTGCTATACCTCTATTAACACTTGACACTGCTTCCCATCTGCTGTGACTCAGAGCACGGTGTCCTCTGTAGCTGAGGAAACTTTGCCAGTGTGTGGAGGAGCGTTGTTGAACGCTTCCATCTTAGTCTCCCTCTTCTAATCCTCTCATTTCATTTTCCTGGCTCGAACTGCCTCACCCAATCACTCCCTGTCTCCTTTCCTAGTTCCTACTCTCACTTTACAGACATTGACGCAGACCCTCAAACTCTCCCGTCTTTCGTTGTCTCACTTAATCTTCTGGCTCGTCTCTCTTTATGTCCCTTTCCTCCTATCGTTTCTGTCACTGCCTTCATGCCGCTGTCTCTCTTTCTTGTGTCAGTCTGAGTTACTCTTGAGAGAAGCAAACCAGGGAATTACCTTACCTGTTTTTTCTCAGCTCTTGTTTTGAAATTTCTTATGATTGAAGTTATTGTAAGGAGGCTCTAACTGGACTTGCCTCACCTGATTTGATTATGGAGAAATATCTGAGGAGGTGAAGCTGCTGAATGTAAAATTGCCAATTATTAATGCCTCATTTCTGCTGGCTGCTCCAGCTCATCTTGGCCATAATCACCACTTTCTAAGGTAGTAAAGCAACAGGAGGGGGACAATTATGGCTGGGTGTAAATGTTTATTTATTCCTGAAATCTGGCCCAGTGTCATATCTGACCGACCCTGCACGGACCCTGCAGGGGTTTACTTGTGCTCCTGTATAATAAATGTCCACTATCATTATTCAGACTGTCCCCTGCTGTTATTATTACGTCTCATGACCTTTCGCTGTGCCTCCAAGTGTCAGGACTAACACTGCCTCTGCGCTTCCTGTCCCGGTCCAGGTGAACAGAGAGCCATAACATCAATAGAGACAGGCAGAAAGAGAGAGAGAGGAACTGAGAGAGAATCAGTGCATAGTCTGAACATTGTGTCCCTCGTCTTTTTTTTTTTTTTCTTCATCCATGTGGCTCATTTGAGTTAACATCAAAATGTTTGTGCTGCAGGTTCCAGTGTGGTTTGGGTGAGGACCAGAATCACAATAAGAGGGAAAAGAACAAACAAAACCTAGTTTCGCTTGACACCTGAGCATCTTCATCACCAGGATCAGCAAATGTTTATATTTTGCCTTTCTTTACCTTTTTTCTTTTATATATTTTATTTTTATTTATTTTTTGTTCCTTAAGTATGCCAAAAATCAGAACCAGGATTCGATTAAAACCCCAATTATAATCAGTGTCAGATACAGAATTTACAAAACCTAAATAATACCCAAACCTAATCCCTCACTTGCACAAATTACAGCAATGTAAGCTACAGTGAAAAATAAATTACAGTTACAATGAGTGGTGTTTCATGAGGAAAATTCACATATGTTTATTTACCATTTCCTTCTTCAAATCCTGAGCAAAATAGATTTGAATCCACCCCCAACTCCAACACACAGAGAGAGAGAGAAAGAGGGAGAGAGAGGCTCTCCCCTCCTTGGTGTTTCTTTTTATAAGTATGCAATTTTCACACTTTCTGTTTCTACAGAGAGGAAGCGAGCGGTTATTGAAGCAAAGCAAAGCAAATCACAACGAAAGCAGCTGTCAGGGGAATCCAATTACAAAAATAGGGGTGATTAAATGAAAAGTCATTCTAAAAATAGAGGTAATCACAGGTTGCTAAAATACACACACACACACACACACACACACACACGTACAGACCTGTCACTGATGCTGGCTGACAGAAACATAAAGAATTATTTCTTCAGCTGTAAGTACAACATACCATTACCCTTTCTACTTCACCCACACAGGAACTAATGCAGTGCAAAAATGTGTCTTTGACACACACACACACACACACACACACACACACACACACACACACACATACTTAAATAAATATAGAGTATGGGCAGATAGAGAGAAATAGAGAGAAAAGCAATTTCTAATGCTCTCAGTGTTACATATATAGTTTACAGATGGCACATGGGCGGGGTTGAAGTTCATTCTTGTTTTGCAGTTAGGCTTACACTCCCGTTTCCTCTCCCTGATTACACATAACAGAAGAACACAGAAAAAGGTCATAAAAGTACGGTGGCCGACAGGGGCAAACGCACTGCAATTTAATGAAACACGCAAATAGACAAAACACAAGCAAATTAAGAAAATATCTTTTTTTCCTAAAAATTTGACAACACATGCACAGCATTTAGCAAACGCGCTGCAAATACACACAACACAACCAAATACACAAAACATGCAAAAGAAAAGCACACAATCCCCGAAAACAAATGCAAAAAAAAACACTGCATATTACACAACGGAAGTTCTCCAGGCCTGTACGGAAGAGCTAAGTGGAACCGCTTGATTTTCGACCCCACGGGGAGAGAGCGCTCTGCCTTTTTATTACCACGAGTTTACAGACACGTCTCTGTTGATTGGGTATCACCTGTGACCTGAGCCAATAAATTAGAGACACACCCACCAAACAACAGAAAATATATCTCGAACATAGACTTAATATTTAATATTGAACGTGCCCCGGCTGAGCTTCCTACTATGGCCACGCCAAGACCCGCCCTTCAATAGCAGCTCGATTGGTTGGGGTTAGGCATTGACCTCAAGTGGTTAAGGTTAGGATAGCCGATTGGTCAGGGGATAGGACCTGTACAAATCGGGTTACGTTACCTTGCGTAAGCATGGAGGCCTGGCCAATAGTAGTGTGTGAATGCTATTGAAGGGTGGGTCTTGGCGTGGCCATAGTAGGAAAAAATTGCGCCCTGGCTTTCTCTCTCTCTCTCTCTCTCTCTCTCTCTCTCTCTCTCTCTCTCTCTCTCTCTATCTATTAGTGGGGTCAAAAACCAAGCTGTTCCACTTAGTGCTCCCCCTAAAAGCCTGGAGAACTTCCATTGTGTAATCTAGATGCAGCATTTATTTTTGGGGATTGTGTGCTTTTCTTTTTGCATCGTTTCTATTTTCAGAGTTTGTGTGCTTTTTTTGCATCATTTGTGTATTTGCAGCGCGTTTGTGTATTTGCTTGTGTTTTGTCTATTTGCGTGTGTTTCATTAAGTTGCAGTGCGTTCGCCCCTGTCGGCCACCGACAAATGCCAACACTGGACAGTGTTTGTAAAACAAACAAAGAACACACACAACATACTCGAAGTGCCAAAGTCCCAAAAGAACAAATTTGGAGAAGAAACAAAATCCATGCAAAGTTTTGTTTTGAAGTGGTAAGTGAGATAAAAGGACGATCAGTGGTCCTTTTTTTATCTCACTCACCACTTCTAAACAAAACTTGTAGAAGACATGATACCTCTGTCTTTCAAGCAACGTGGGCATGTAAATCAGGGATTACCGAGTGCTGTGTGACAAAGCAGCAGAGAGCCATCACAAAGATAAACTAAGTTTTGGGGGAGATTGGACCACCGGTCAATTTTGCTTTTAAGAGAGAAGAATATAAACATCATCATTCATTGTTTCATAGATTGTTTGCTCTGGTGCTCTCAATGCTTACAGTTGAGCATACATCAAGTTCAGTGAATGCTGGTTACTACCTCAAAAGTTAGCAAATTAGATTTGAAATTTAGACATGATATTTAGAAATAATTTAGAAATGATAACACCATATTCCAGGTCTTTTATTGTGTCATTTTATTCTGCACAATTCTGGCAAGATGCGTGCACACTGAATTGGAGTGCTTTAACTGCTAAATGCTCCTCTTTTTTACTTTGAAAAAGGCAAGCCACATTCTGCGTTTTCTCTTGACAACGTGCATGCTAAAATGTAAGTATGGAGCACTAATCAACAATAATCTAACCGCAATACGTGCATGATTTTGGCATCTTTATTAATCAACAGGTAGGTTAAGTACAGAACTAATGGACCATTTTCCTAAAAACTTGAATAAGAATGTTGCTGTTTATCTCTGAGGAGCATGGCTCAAAATGAACACCATCCACCAGCCAAATGCTGGTAAAATATGCAAGTGGCTGGTAGATTTGCTTCACTCACCATCCAAAAAAAACTATTTTAATCTATTGAGTGGCTGGTAATATTTGAACATTCACTTGCCATTTGGCTGGTGGACAAAAAAGTTCATTTTTAACACTGCTGAGGAGGCTGGCTGTGAATGTTTCTTAGCAGCAGAGCCAAGGCTGCTCATTGTCAACAATAAATCCTGCCAGTAGAGACAGGATGGACAGGCAGGCAGAAATGCAGACAGATAGAAAGACAGACAGGTGGCTGGGGAGGTCAGTCGCTCCATGACCAGACAGGAGTCAGAGGTTATTACAGACATGTTGATTGGAAGTGACTGACAGGCGAGGAGGGAGAGGGCAGGGCAGCTTTACCGTCCCTCTGTGGAAAATAATACCACAAGACGTTGGTCTGACTGTGATTCAGCACTCTGTCAGTAATGATGACTGATGCTTTAAACAGGCTACTGACTCATCAGTCTTCTTCAGTGTCTCATGCCCGGTGTACTCTGCCCCTGATCAGCGCTGATTAGGCTAACATGGACGCCATGCTCCTGTGAATCAGTGATTGCCCTACATTTGTTTAACACATTCTCCCTCTAATTAAAGTCAACTGTGACTCTGCATCCCCCCATACACATACACATACACATGCACACGCACACGCACACTGCATGATATGCCCTATTAATGAAACATGAGCTTCACCTGCCCCACCGAGCCCTCTCCCTCTCAATTTCTTGTTGCTCTTCTCTCTTTCTCCCCAAGAGTTTGCAGCCAGAGGCATCACTCGTGGCACACACACACACACACACACACAAATATCAGCGCTTGAACAATTCATGTCATCCTTCTCTCTACACAGCTGACCTTTACTTTAGTCGACAGATAGATGAAATGAAATTGTGAGCGCCTGGTGATGATGAAGAAGAAGAAAAAGGAGTCCACTGTTTCTCAGAGCCTGAATCTCAGTCTTAAGACTATTTTCTTTATACAATCAATTAAAATGTATAATTTACATTACATCCATTTCATTCCTATACTTTATAATGATCTAATTAAATGTGTTTCTTGACCTTGGGTCAGGACGATATGCCAGAACACAATGAATAGTTTGACTCTATAGCGTATCGCTCTTCTCATCTAACTCTAGGCAAGAAAGAGAATAGGCATATGTCACAAAATGTCAAACCATTACTTTAAATGGTTGAGCATTGAGAACTAAAACTAGATTTATCAGCCCTAAAAGTAAAATCTGAGATAATGTCACTGCATTTAGGCCTACTACTTACTATTTTCTATTTTGCCCTATTTTCCTGTTCTGGGCTTAACTTACACTTCATTTGATCATTGCTGAATTACTTTTGCTAGGGATCAATAAGGTTTATTTCATGCAAAACTGCATATGAAGCAGGCTTCTCTCAGACTGCTGGTTTCATGTTATTGTAACCTTTTCCTCCTCTCATGCTATTCAGCTCATGTAAACTAATCATTCAGGATTACATGGCTGGTAATTGAACACACTCTGTGTGCATTTTCCTTTACGATGATTAAAGAGCAGGTTAAAATCAATCAGTGACTCTGCACATTTTAAACATGGTAGACACTTTGACACACAAACTCTAGCTTATAAAAAAATGAATATCACCAGGAGAGCGATAGGTTGGCAGCTTTGATAAATGATTATAATGGGTGTAATTTTTGGCTGGTCATTGTAAAATGTTGTAAAACAAGGTAGCTGTCACATTTCCTGATTGCTCCCTTACGGCATTTATAATTACTGGTGAGGCTTGACTGGAGCACAAGACACTAATCGAAAGCCAGGCTTTGATTGATGGTGAATATTAGGAAGTAAGGGCAACGTTGGATGATGTGATGTCAACAAAAGGAAGTGCAATCAACCATAAATTGTCGTCTCTGTTAATCATGTCTCATCTCAGGCAACACAGATCACTGGCTAAGAAAATCACATCTAATCTGATCAAAATGACTCTGATAGTCTGTCAAGATAAATCATGTCAGTGTCTCATTTTCAGAGACTCTTTTTGTGAGCATGACTGTATTATGCAAATTCTTGTCACAATGAAGTTTTTCTTTACCTGCATCATCAATCCGTTGTCAGCCTGTGGAAATGTGACTCACTGCAATTCACTTTAATCCGGTGCTGCAGGACTACCCAAGTACACAACGTAATTTGCACCATACCAGGACACAAAGCAATTTGTTATGCAAAAAAAGATATATAACCATTGTCACTGTATCTGCTGTGACAGAGAAATACCTTATTGTGCCCTCTTCATGGAGTCTTGTCTGCACAATTTTTCATGAGGACAGGAAGGGAAACAAATTGCAGACGCAGACAAAGGTAGCATAGGAAAAAAGTTAATGTTTTGCCCCAATAGAAGTCAGAGAGAAGACCATGAAGACAAACAGCAGAGAAGCAAAGGAGAGCTTTGATATATGATGTGACAGTATTTAATGATTGAGAAAAGATGACAGACAGCCTACTGCTAATGGTAGGTCAATGAAGGACGTTTACAATAAAAGGACGAAAGGACAAAACAAGATCTCCTCTGTGATACCGATAGAAAACAATCTACCCGACATAGCAGTCAATTAAGAAGTGGTCAAGCCGAGGGAAAAGCTTTTTCTCTGAATTCACAGCTCCCGACATAACGTCAAAGGAGTCTTAAAACAGACACTATCAATCTACAGTTTTTTTTAGATGATTTTCAGCATCCTGGCCACTGCTGTGCCTGCTTCAGTTTCCTAGGAACTGGGACCTCCTGCTTAGCCAGTTTTGAGAACCCATTGAATTTGCATAGGTAAATTTTGCCAGCATAGATAAAGATCCATTGTGCCACTATTTGTGTGTGTTTTCGGAGTCTCTTTCTGCTGCTTTTGGTTCAATAGCTAATTTGTATCAGTGTCATGGATTTACAGCATCATTAACTTTGACTGAAGGCAGGCAACCTATAACAGCGGGAGGCAAAACTGGCCCTTTCAGACTGTTCAAACATTTATGAAGGAATATACAATCATCTAGACGTAAAAGTTTAGTGAGGTAAAAGGCAATGGCATGATTGCTTGAGCACACTAATGCATTATGTTTGCCCAAAGGTCAGTGTTGAGGACTGAGACAAGTACACAGTTAATTTGAAGGACTATAAGGTCATGTTGGTCTCTTGGCAGGTTGGAGCAGATGTCCTTATAGAATAATACAACAGGTAGCCTATGTATCTGGTGTTGATAGTCACCAGGTTCATGTCATTGATCAAATAAAACTGAACCGCAGGTGGCTCATCTGTAAGTAATCATCCCAAAAGTCCTAATCTATTTTTTTAGCTGTGCTAGCAGCATGGCTGTAGGGATGGTCAGTTCAACAATTTGGTCCACGCTGAAATATCTCAACAACTATTGGATGGATTGCCAAGAAATGGATGATTTGTAATAACTTTAGTGATCCTCTGACATTTATTAGGTCAAAATACAGTTTGGACAGCAGCAGTTCATGTGGACCAAACTCTAGTTCATTTTTCATTGCTTGAACACAGTTTTCAAAACTCTACACACTTATCCCATGACTTTAACCACAATGTGCACAACACTGTAGATTTACAGCACTTTGTTCAAATGCTAACACCCTGCTGTCAAAACTGTTAACCACACATTCAAAACAGAATAGATTTCAGTCTGGTGCCTATCAAACACTGCTGATTGGAATTTTAGCTGAAAGCCTAACCAGGTGTCTTGTTTTAGACTAGTTAGTGAACATATATGGTATTCATACAGAGAAAGCTCAGAAAGCCTTTTTTGTATACAAACACCAAATAAGAATGAAACAATTATACACTGTACCGTTTGAGAGAAACAGGTAAAAGAGCAAAGATACCAATATGTCCAGGTAAGATGTCTGAGGTTATGTACACAACTATAAAAATAAATTGAAAAACACTAGATCTTTGCGTTCTTACTGTTTTTCAGAAAGTAATGGAGGTGAAAGCAATGGAAACACCACATTCATTTGTATTTAGAGATGATGCAGACATCTGCGATGAAGAAAACTTGCCACATGATGCTGGAGAGAGACAGAATTAGTCACACTATTCTTTGTTACTGTTACGTATGTACCTTTAGTTTTTTTCCCCAGTAATACCATAAATTACTAGAGACAAAATACTATATTGAAGAAAACTGCTGATTTTCATTCCTTCTTGTTTACCTTACGTCAAAATTGGTATATTATACAATCTATATCTTTTCCTTAAATAAACTATTGAGTAGTGTCAAGTCACTCAAATTGTTCAAATTGTAAAGATGAGAAAGTTTGTAATTTGTGTATTGGTGTTGGATGCTAGTGTTTTTACTCTCAGTGTGTTCTGAGTGACAGTGTGTGTTATCTCAGTGAGGCTTGTGCATAGTGTTTGGCTGCACTGAGCCTGTTTTGTGTTAAGAGTCGTGTTGCTTTGAATGAGTTTTCCAGGTGATGTGAAATGTTTAGCTCAGGTTACTGTTGGTAATGCAGACTGTGATTTGAGTTTTGCACATGGGACTCCAGTTGTGCCCACTGTTGTTTAGCGATAGAAAAAAACCTCAAATTCTTCTTTGGAGCGATGGCTTCCAAAGCAACAGAACCAACATTTCAAAACACAAGTTGTTCATTATTCTTCATGTTCATTTATCTTGATTTTGAACCCATCTTCTACCATTAGTCCTGGCACAAACCTGTCAGCTCAGGTTCAGGTGAATGAAAGCTTCATGATTTATTTTCTTGTGGCAGTGGCCTTGCTAGCATCCAGACTCATCAAACAAGGTTTCAACATTTACACCTGTACAGAAGGCTCCCTATTTTAAGCGTATGTTGTTAATCCTGTCAGTTGAGCAGGCATGTAGTTGTGTTCCAGCTCCGAAAAGCTCTCTTCAAACAGGGCCATGGGAAAAGGGAGAAAAGGGAGGGGAGAAGAGGTTTTGGGTCATCTATTCTGGAGGAGCCAGGCTAAATCAGGGCACGACGACTGTATACGGTTAACCTACTTTGATTCATCTCCTTGTTTCGGGATTTTCTCAAGCAAGCTTTTCTCCTTCGGTGACTGCCTGATTTTTTCTCCTGTATGTTCTGTGAATAAGAATGGAAAAGAGAAATGTGGGTTACTACTCAAATTGGAAAATGATCCTGTGTGGAATAAAGGATAAGACTGTATTAAAAAAAAATGGTGAAAAACCAGGAACACCAACACCACAAACTCCCTCAAAATTATTTCAGAAATAGTTGTTATTATTAGCAACTAAAAGCTTCAGAGAAGTATTTATTATAGCGCTACTACAATCTATATTGTTTCCTGGCAGAAGTATTACAGAGATAGAGCTCCAATGTCATGATTTGTTCTGTTAGTGTAAAAGCAAAAAGTGATGTTATTTACAGGACATTAGTTGCATCATTTTGTTGCTTGTGGAGCCACTCAGCGAGTACTTGTTCATGTAGGTTGAGGCAATTTTTATCTAAGCTGTCGTCACTGGGATAAAAATGGTTCACAACAGAATCAAAGTGATTCTGAAGTGTTTTATTTGTGCAATTTTGCTCGAGTGGGCAAACAACCAGGAAAAGGTATACCACCTGCTATTAAAGCTGCAAAGATAAGATTTAGGTTAATATACTTCAATGTTTTTTTTCAGCCTGTTTCCAAGTGTGGATGAAGCAGAGAAGTGTCCCATCTCCACAGATACACTATTAACTGTCAAAATGAAATAATTTCTCTTTTACTGCTTTTTGAAGCCGAAGCCACTGGCAGAATAAGGTAAAGTGTGACCATTTGCATAAAGTCCGTACAACCTGATTATTGAGGCTTTTCCTTTATTTTAGACACTAATTATACATTCCTGTAGATAAACTGCCAACATCAGCAGCCAAAATCCATTGCAGCTTTGGCATAACAGATGTCCACTGTTGATTTGCATTAAACTTTTCAGCCCTGTCAAACTTTAGTTACAGTCTTTAGCACAGTCCATAACACAGAAGCCAACGAAACAGCTCACATTTGATTAGAAACGTGAGGACTTTTTCCACTTATATGAGACTGGTATAAGTCGAAATCAATGTATAGTGCAGTACGATAAAATATAAATAAAAAAATAGTGATTACAAACATGTATAATAAGGTGAATTGTTTTGTCACTGGATAAAATGTGTATCTCATATCTCAAGGAAATAAAAACTTCATTTTCCCTAACTGATTGACTTGCTGTTTCCGTAGGGCCACAACTTCTCTCTCTGTGCCATTACAGGGCATGTATAAATAAATAAAAATTTAAATCCATCATTCACCTATTAAATCAGGGCTATTCAGGCAATCATGAATGTGGAATGTCCCATGCTGTGATGGTATTGTTGTACATTTTCTTTTTGTGCTGCTCTCTGATGCACATGTTGCAAAAATCAAACTTGGCATGTTACACCAAAGGTCATGCTCACTATGCAGATAATCGGCATGGCCTTTCCAGAGAGTCAGATGGTGAGGTTTGTGGTTAAACATAATGTGACTCAGTTTGATAGTGTTGCTGGTACAAGACCAGTGCTCCGCCCCTGTGACACCATCCTTCGCGTTCCACTTCCGGGATTGCTCCGGTGCTGCAGGAAATTCTGCCAGATGCATATATTTTCCATTTCCTTCCGCTTTCTTTGTGTTGGAATTTTTAAATTTGGTGGATTTATGAGGACTATTGACTGCTCCACGGAACTCTGCATGGTAAATTGAGACAGCTAGCTAGACTAGGCTATCTGTCCAATCTGAGTTTTCTCTCGCAAGACTATTTAGCAGCAGCTCTGTGCGGAGTTTAGCTCCGCCCATGACGATTGTGATTGATTTAAAGAAGTGCCATTAAACCAGAGCACGTTTTCCTTCCATCCCTGAATGCTATGTGGAGTAGCCAGACCCTCCTTCAGCACGCTTTGGAGGAGGGTCTGGCAAAGTGAGACTCTTATGGGACTTCATGGCACCAGTGAAACATCTCACTCGAGTACTTTTCACACCTGCTGAACACCTGCAAACACAGTGCCTTGTTTTTTAAAATCCCCGCTGACAAGACAAAGAACACAACAAACATTTGAGAACTGTGTTGCATCACCATGGAAACAAATCCATCCTTTCAAATTCTTGCTCAGCTGAGAAGTGTTGACTTTGAAAGCCTTGCTACACATCCAAAGCAATGCCACGATCTTAAGAGGCACTTTGTGTCTGATTGATGCTTTTATCTGCACTTTTGACATTTCACAAAAGGCGATATACAATAACTACAGGCCAAGCCAACATAATAAGGGATGTGAGACACTGCTAGCTGTTGAGGCATGTGTTTCTGTTGAGTAAAGCTGTGCGCAGACCCTTCAGTTCAACAGAACTTGCAGGTCAGCTGTTGTAGGATAGGTTAATGTATGGTACCTAAAGAGGCAGAGCAGCAGCTAGTGAAGGAAGGAAGGTCGCCTGAGGCTGCGAAGCCAAGAGAATGACCTTTGGAAGAGCAAAGAAAAGCACTGCAGTGAAGACACTGTCCGAACTCAAACTGACAGGCTGTTGCAGAGCTTAGCTAAAGCTTTGAAATAGAGCCTTGCTCCACTGGACCAGAAACTACATTAATTGTTAAACACAAAATGGAGCCATTTAACAGAACTCTTGAAACAAAAAGAAACCTTTTGCATTTGGAAACTCTTGATTTTAAAATGTATATGTTAATTTTCTACAGGGTAATTTCTAACTGTAAACAAACACCAAAAAAGTTATTAAAAATCATCTAGGCCTACTAATAATATCAAGCCTTCAATTTGTAGACTTTTTTTTTTTATATCTAATTTAAACGGCAGTAAAATATGGCACATCAGCCTTCAAGCTTGTTTAATGTCCAGGCCTGGCTGCAAACTAAAGATGCAAGGATTAGTCACTTAGTCAATTGACAAAAAATAAATTGGAAAATATTTGGATAACTCACAAAAAATAATGTGGTTCCAGCTGTTATGAGTTGCTGCTTCTCCCTGTTTTATATCATTGTAAATGAATTATCAGTGTTTTGGGTCTGACAAAACAAGACATTTGAAAATGACTTTTTACCATTTCCTGGCGTAACATGGTCACATGTAGGCCTACTGCAACCTCCTGACCTGTTCATATAAATTATACAATTACACAATCTATCACAATATAGCAAATACATGTCTAGGTAGGCCTTCAACGTTATGCAGAATGTTTAACTTACAAAGCATGGATATGTGGTCAAGTGGTTCGCAAGACGAAGAAGAGAGGTCGAAATACATCCTATTTTACTACTACATATTCCTTATAATTTCATTTGTGGATATTTTGTTGTTCCCTGTATTATATACATGTCAGTCTTCACCTTTTTTCACATATTTAGACGTCCGTTAACGCTACTTAACGCTGTGGAAAGGTCTGGCAATGCGAAACTATAGTAGTATTTAATGGCTAACGCTGCTAGCTTAAAACATGGGTAACGTTACATGGCTGAATAGTTCCGGTGATATGTCGAAGTCTGTCCCCCCGGTTTCCTTCCTGTTAAAATGCAAAGCGACCCCTCTGTAGTTGGGGTTAAGGCTTGGTTGGGGCCAGTGACTGTACAATTAAAGATCTCGACAAGGGAAAAAATAAATACTTTGATACACTGTAAACTGGGTTAGCCCTATGATCCCACATTTAAGATTTTTCTTAAAATTAGGCCCTATGTTCCCACATAGGGCAGTGTATGTTCTCCCATACACTGCCAACCAACTAAACACAGAAGCCCACTATTATAGGTGGAAACTATAGAAGAAAATGGATGCAGCTACTAACTTAAGTGGTAACTTTACTAAAATTACACAGTACCACCATTCCCTTTAGTGTAAATGTTCGTGAGTCCTGAATCTAAACTGCAACAGCTTACCGTAAGCAGTTGAACTCCCAGCATGTTCAGCAAATGTCCACCAATATGTGAAGCCAGTGAGCACAAAACATGGATGCTGGAGGCCAGTTGTTTGAGTGTGCCAACAATGAAATGAGGCTGAGCAAGCAAGTAGTCCTGGAGATGATACCTCTCCAGCAGCTAATGATGGTCAAAAACGTGAAACCGCATTCAAGCCACTTTGATCAAAATGTAACTCATTTTATTGGGTCAGCAAATGTCATTTTACAAAATAAACATTCCAATTAAGATTTGTTGTCTTAAAGAACTAGAATTCAATGTTTGAAATTCTCAAAAGCTTGACATCCTAATCAATGTGTCGAGTGACATTCATTTAATTACTTTGAAATAAAAATATTTTAATGTACGTCATCTACATTAAAAAACAAAAAGACCCAATTTCTCAAAAATGTAAGAAAAACAGTACAACTTAAAAGCCTGCACAGATTTCAGGAAGTTCAAACTTAACAGTCAAAATGCGCTGCTAGTCTGGATTGATTTTTATTTAACCTTTTAGTGGTACGACCTCAGGCTTCTCCAAAGGGCGAGGCTGTTTCATACCAAACAGATTGCGCAGGTTGACCTCTGGGTCAACATAATGAGGGATCTTGCGTTCATTGAAAAGGCCTGCAAGGTTGGTTTCCACTTTGGCACGTCGGGAGATCCGCATTCGCAGGGCAAAGAGGCCACGCAAGTTTTCCTCCACAAGGGGTAGATGGTGTCCATCCAAACGCTTCTGCCAGGACTTCTTAGGCCGCTGACGTTTCTAAACAAATGGAATAATGTCAGTTTTTGCAGTTTGACGCCAACTATATTGTTTGAAAAAAACTTGGTAGAAATTGGATTTGCTTGAACACAAAATCATGTAAAGCCCTAACACTCAAGCTTCAATTGGCCAGAAGCACAGAGGAGTTTTGATTTCAACAGGTTTAAAAGAGAAATCCAAAATAAATTCCCATGGCCAGATAGCTTTAGAGCTCAGCTCACTGCTGTATGGGGCTTTAGTCCACATATGTACTGTTGGATACTGACGTCAGACTTACCTTCAGAGTGGTGGCGCTTGGGTCGTGGCGAAGCAGGTGTCTCATCATACTCTCCTGTGTAATAGAACCAAGCCATAATGTAATATAACACTGGTTTAAACTTTTGTTCAACACAAAATGGCAGTAAAATGTGCAGGAATCATGTCACTCTCTTAACACTAAATTAGAATTATGATTGGATTTGGCATTTTCAGAAATTACATTTCCTTGGCTGAACAGTGTCAGATTTGGAATATTAATGCTGTTTATTAAATGACAGTTGTTCATCATGCAAATTACTCAAGGTAATTTAAGATCTCCTTAGTCTTTGAATGCAAAAAAAACCCAATACATCTACTCACAAGGACCAGTAATAGAATACATGTTACTTACCCGCATAGCAAACATGCGCGGGCAGTCAGGGAAGGAGCATCTGTATTTGAGGAGCTCGAGGTGCACCTTGCGGATGTGGTGTTGCAGGTTAAAGGTCGTAGAGAAGTAGGCCTGGCAGTTGTCCCTGGGACAAACCAGCACGGGCTTATGGGAAGCATGGATGCGTTTGTGCCTCCGCAGAGCATCCGCTTTCTTAAACACCTTCTTACACACTTGGCATGTGAATGTGGCTGCAACACATTCTCAAAATGTAAAAAACAGAAGCAAAACATTTAGGATAGATTTCAGTACATTTGTACTATAACCACAACATATTTACCTGGATGTTTGGCCATGTGCTTCTGAAGTTTGCCCCAGGTGTGTTCTAACACCTGGCAGTCTGCATGAGGGCAGCGGTAACCTGCACGGACCAAACCAAGCCAGTGAGTTTATCAGGAAATCAAAGGCTCATCACCAGTTGGCTCCCTCGTGGGCCCCTTTGAGCAACCATATACCATACATGTCATGCACAGAAAGAAGCAACTTCGAAGCACAAAAGGTCACATGCAAATGCAGGGACGGAAGACCAAAGAACCCTCACTAAGATTGAAATAGACCAACCTGTGTGCTTCTTCTCATGGGCTTTGCGGGAGATATGGGAGTCGAACGTGGCAGCGCATCCATCCTTCGAACACCTAAGTACCCCAACAGGGACAGGCAGAGGTAATAATAAATTTAACTGAGTCAACTGGGGCCACACCCACTCACCCTTTAACCACTCATTTATCTCTGCCAGAGCCTGTACTCCGGCATCCAAGATCTGATTAATTAAAATGGCAAGTGCATAATCTTTGACAGGCTCATCATTTCATTAACTCACAGGACAAAACTACAGAGTGATCTTACACCACACACTTTTACACTACAGCTAAATCTATGCCATCTTCTGAGATGTGATACAGACATACTTGGACTTAATAGGCACGTCATGCTCCTTTAAGTGCAGTTTAAACATTCTGCGTTTTTTGAAGGTCAAGGAGCAGTTTGGCTGGTTGCACTGTGGAGGCGAAAACATCACATTTTAAAAGACTTGAAAACTGGCTATTCAACATCAAGAGTGGTGACAGTGGTGATAATGTGGCCTTTTGGCGCCATCTCGTGGATACGTGTGTACTAAGACAAACCTTGAAATACTGGTTTTTGTCTCCGTGGGCGTAGAGTACATGTCTTTTCAGCTTGCCTGCGTGGAAGAAACTTTGCGTGCAGCCCGCGAATTTGCATCTGCAGAAAGCACAGTTAAAGTGAGGTTGTAGGCCTAGTTGTGAGGAGCAACAGGAGCCTACAAATGGGACTTCTTGTGACTTACTGGAATTGTTTCACTCCTCTGTGCTGAAGCATGTGGCGGCTCAGGTGGGATTTTCTCGAGAAACGACGACTACAGCCGGCAATTGTGCAGAGACACGGGCGCTGTGGACATTTGGTAACCGTTGAGACAGTTAACGACTTCAAGTAGCATATACTCACTTCTTTGAAATGGTAACATGGTGTAGTAAAATGGCGTCTTTATTTAAAACATTTTGAACATTTATGCGGTAGGCCAGGCTATATTTTCTCACCGCTCCGGTGTGCACCGTCTCGTGCTCGTTCAGTCTCCACTGTCTTGTGAAAGTCGCTCCACAGTCAGCGTGGGCGCAGTTGAACAGCCGCAGCCGTGGACCGCCAACAGGTTTCTCATTGGGCACACCATTCATTTTCCTTGTTATCTTCTGAACACTTGTCCGAAGAAAAAAATTATGGGAAAGGCCGTCGGTCTCTTTGCCTGTCTTATAGCCTACTGAAATAACCTATTTTCTTAATTAGCAACGTCGGCTCACCCGCAGTGTTCACTGATTCAACGCTTTGCAGCTCTCAAAAAGTAAAGCTGAAACTAATTAACCTAATTGCACTGCTAAGCTCAGCTGTGCAAACAAACGTGAAACGAGGGCAAGCCAACACATGCCTACCAACTACTCAGAGCCACACACTGTTAACCTGTAAGTGTTACATGCTAAGCTGTAAGGTAGCCTAGGGTAGGCCTAGTTTACAGGAGACATGATGAAGAGAGAAAAAAAATCACAGCATGATATACAAAACATAAAAAAACAATTGATGATAGCAATACATATGAGTCAACATAGAAATATGACTTTCAGCTAACATGTCATAATAAAAGTCTTTCAAAGAATTTTCTGTAAGTGTGATACAGCTATTCACACAGTAGAGGGCAGGGTGCCTGTGCATTTGGTTGACTGTACACTTTTCACACACATATATATTTTTATATATATATATATATATATATATATATATATATATATATATATATATCTCACTCTGCAGCAAATATAGCCTGTTGAGCCAGACACATAGTGTATCTGATATTTCAAATATAGTAGGGAAATGGCCTTGTGTCTTTCTCATGTGAAGTCAAAGATGGTACAGATGTCAAACCTCTGTTATCAAAGACTTTGTCTGAGGAACAGACATCTAAGAAACCTTTTTGGCAATATCTGCTGTAAATGGAGACAGTTAGTTGATTCAAGTAGTCATTCTTATACACTCCTATCTTTTAGCCCTCTTCAGGGTTCCCTTAAATTCCTTAGACCCCACAGCAACCACTCATACTAATGTCCAAGTGAAACACAGCCAGCATATACTCTGCCACCCTGACTGCGCCGTTTTTGTTACTCAGCTGTACCACTGCTGAATACTTAACTGACTACACCAGTATACTGTGGGATAAGATGTTTGTTTTTTTTACATTATTATTCATGAAAATCATAAAAGGCATAGTGGTGATGTTGATGGTGATGTTGTTTGAATTCAGATTAACAGTAGGCCAGTCTGAACTGAATTGGTGTCTGTTTTGAGTTTGATATCTAAAATTTCTATGCAGCCTTCCTATTTTTGGGGAGGAGGGACAAGATGAGCACATATTTGGCCCTTTGATACCACACTCTTCCTGCTGCTCTCCTCCTATGTTTTCCCCACTATCTCTTGATACCTGTTAGTCTCAAAGGGGAGTAGATGAAATATTCAGAGGGGGCTGTCAGTGCACAATGTGCCTCCATTAACGGGATGTGTTGCGGGATGGCTGCTCAGCTGGAAAACTTAAACTGGAAGGAAGGAAGCAAACCCTGCAGGTCACAGGGCTGAGACAGCAACACATAGAGCACTGTCTGCAGGTCTCCACTTACAAGGTTTGATTGATCAATGGTTCCTAATAAGAAGCCAATTGCTCGTGTACTGTTACACCACAACCTGGGTACACTGTCTTTTGGACATTTACAATTGAATTCATAAATCACACAGGACCTGTCATGTTTACCTAAATCACTACTAAACGTGTTGCCAGTGTAGATCTGCACAGTAATATGTTGATATTGATCATGTTTTGGAGTGTTACATTTTCTAACTTTCTTATGGGGATATTTACAGTATTTTTTATGATGATTGGCTGGTCATTTTGGTGAATACCAGTGTACCGATATTGCATGCTTCAAATGAAGATGCCTGAAAAAACTGCTTTATCTGTCTAGAATCTGTTCTGCTGAATTTGCACTAGTCTACACTGCCTAGTTTCTGAATTCACTTCAAGAGAAGAGAACTGTCCTACTTTAATAGATATTCTAAAGACAACATTTTTGTTGCATTTTTTTTCTACAGCTACTAGATCCATGTAAGATAAGCTAAATCACACTGAGAAACAGTTTTGTAAATAACAAAATGGGGAAATCTACCTCTCTTCAATCATCACAACGCGTTTTAGAAATGCAAATATGGTTTAATATTATCATAACAGACCCAGCTTTTATTTTTATCCCATATAGGCTAAATGTAGAACTAGTTATGGAACTGTTGTTTTTATTTAAAGTTATGGCACTTGGATTTATTTTATATTTCACAGCAGAGAATGAGAGGGACTCGTCTCCACGTGTAACAGCATGATTACAGTCCTTTTGTAAAACTATGAATGACAAAAATATCCTGAACTGCTTGAGCTGGTTACCGCAGAGACAAGAGGAACATGAGACTACATGACGATAAGGCCTCTGATCTGTGATGTTTCTCTCGGGACACACATTCATCCTCTACAGACCGAGTCTTCATGCATTCCGAGATATTCCGCCTTTCATACCCGTACATCGAGTAAATGAATGAATTGTGAATCCCTAATCTCTTTTATGGCTTCTGTTCGGCACCCCAGCATCAGCCGGGCTGTCGCATTCTCTCCCTGGCAACGGGAGGAGGAGGCAGCTCGGGATGAGGGAGGGTACTACGGTTCGACGTGTCCTCCTCACCGCAGCATACCCAACTAATTTCTCTTCGCTTTCCCATCCCTTCGTTTCCGCATACCGCTGATTCGTATAGGCTATACCACCTTATATATCTACACCCATCGCGCAGCCTTGCGGAGCTGCATCCGCGGTGCGCACTCTCGCGTTCCTCTCTATTTCCTCACTTATCAGTATATATACGCATGTAGCCTATTGATCATCTCCGTTTTAGGCTTATGATTCATTATTTATTATTATGGTATGTTAATCCAAATTCTCAATAGCGGTGTTTGCCGGAGCTGAGAGAGGGCGCGCGCGCGAGAGCGAGAGAGAGAGAGAGAGAGAGAGACGAAGAGAGGGGGAGAGATGAGAGAACGCGCATTATCAGATGTTTAGCAGATTCACTTTCGCTCTTCCATCATTACTGCTGTGCGTTTATTTGGTCTTTTTCCTCCCCTCCGTCGGCCGGGTTCGTGACATTTTGCGGCTCCCGATGTTGTAATCCGGGGGAATATGTGAAGATCATGCTGGCGGTGTGGTGCTTCATGGTCTTTGCTGCAGTGGGCGAGAGGCTTGCGGCGGTCTCAGGTAAGAGAGAGAGGGAGAGAGAGAAGATAGAGAGAGGGGGTTTGGATAAAGAGCGGGAGCACCTTTTTCGTTTCCTTTGCATCCACATTTTCCCCCTTGCACCAGCACTTTTCTAAGGTGTAGGCTGTGATTTAGTATAGCGGGAGCTCGGTCTGAAAGCACTCTCCAATGCGGTAGATTTGCTGCATCAACACATTTCCATTGCAGCCCCATAACCTATATCCAACGTAAATACAACCATTTCCAGGGTATTTAAACTAATACACATCTGAGAGCACTATGATATAACTTGTCAATCACCAAGGCAATGTGTTTAACAGCCTTATGATTGCTGAGAAAGGCCATGTGTATATGTCAATGGGCGTCAGTCTACTATAGAGCCTGTAAACTATATGACAAATTACTACATGACTTATTTTCCATAAAATCCTTAATATGTCCACTAAATTTCTTAGGATAGAGCAGAGGCTGATAAAATGCTATTAACTGGCCTGTGTGATTAATTAGGTCACCATTACCTCACAGTAAGAAACACTTATTTGAATGCTCACACAGTACGACTTATTAAATATATATCACTTTTCAATCAACTTCTACCATTTGCTTACTACACCACTACCAGGTCCAATTTAGACAGGCTCAGGTGTGTCCCTTCTTTGCCAAGCTCTCTGTACACTCATGAGTCTATGGTGAGAGTGTCTCTGTTGTACTACCTGCAGGTGTGGACAGGAGCCCGGTGCAGGATGGACGTATCTGGGACTGGTTTATCCCGGCAGGGGATACTGCCACCAAGGTCACCTATCCAAAACGACTGGTGCAGCAGATCGAGTCGGAGGAGGAAATGGCTCATGACTACTTGGATACCAGGGTGAAGAACAGTACCGGGAACACCTTGGTAAGTTGTAACTAATGGTAAAGCCCATCTTTTCGCCAATTTCTTACTCTCATATCCCTGATTCTGTTTATTTTCACAACAGGTTGCTCTGTTCTCTGTAATTCTCAGCCCAGTGGTCTTAATTTGGGGGCCAGATACACCCAGACAAGATTTCAGGAATCTTCCAGAAAAATTAGGAATAGATTAATCTGTAATTTGATTAAAAGTGAAGTATCCCAGTTGGACAATGTATAAGAATAGGTTTTTAAACCAAACATTTTTTTCGGGACTAAAATCACATGAAATGGGGGGCCTGCAGTTTCATGTGTAGCTCAATAAATTCTGGAAACTTTTGAGAATTTGAAGTCCAGTGCTCAGCATGCATCCTTACTAAAGAAGATTGGTGGCATTTCAGCAAGTAGGGATGCAACGATTTATTGGCCGAAAATCGGTAATGGCTGGTATTCGCCTTGTTGATTGCAATCGGCCTATTATTAAAAAGGCTTTTAAAGCAGTTTTCAAATAAATAATCTTTATAATGTGAAAGGAAGATATATTAAAGGTTGTTTGGATGATTGAATTTGTGCTCATTCAAAGATAGTGAAATGAGGGCTGAATTACTTCAAAACATTTCTGTTATTTAAAAAAAAATAAGAATTCTTTGTTTCCCTGGCACAAAAGGGTGAGCAACAATAGCAACAAAAACAAAATAAACAAAAAACATCTGCATCGGCTATTGGCCAACATGTTATTTTGAACATTTAGTATTGGCCCAGCATTTTACAATCGGTGCGTCCAGAAAGTCTGTCGACATTTATGGGCGTGACGGACTGTCATTCTGCTGATGGGAACCTCATTTTTCCAGTGTTTTTAACAGTGCAGCGCTCAGCTCTCTGCAGCTCATACAGCTCCTGCTACACAGGGATGACAGTGCAGGGTGGTGTCTTGCAGCAGTCTCCGCTCCTCGTGATTTTGACCCAGTTATCACTAAAAATCCCTTCAAAAGTCCACAGTGAAGTAATGTCAGCTGATATGAAACCAAGACAGACAGGTTGTTGTGTTACAGCCATTGATTCCTTCCTAATCTTAAGCCGTAACATCTGGCAACAAGTTCTGAAACTACAACCTTCTGACCTGCTTTGTATACTGTGCAAGTATTGTAGTAAATGCACAGTTCATCAAAGAGCTGTTTAAATGTTTGCGTGTGTGTTTGTAGTGGCCCTCATCTTCACATGACAAAGCTTAGCTCGTCCGATCATCCGGCTGCCGTGCTGAGCCCTCGACTTCTTCATTATTCAGTGGTGTGTTGAAGTATGTCCCCATTAATTATGAAGCAGCTCTGTGTTAGAAGTGCTGCATGGTCCAAGAGGCTTGAGCACTCCCCATCCCTGCCCCCCCTGATTTTCTCTCTCTCTGCCATGCTGATATGATGTAGTTCAAATAATTGTTACGAGAGGGTACATTAGGCTCCTTACACAGACACACACACATTCACATGTTTAGAGACTATAGTTAAGATGAATGTTGTTGCCCCTGGAGATGTCTTAACCAACAGACAGATAATGTATGAATAAAAAAACAGCTAACATAATATACATTCAGAAGATACAAATGATGACACTGTTCAAGTAGACAAGGTTTCAAAAGTCCCTGTTTCAGCTGCCTTATTAGACCTGCTGTTTTTTTAGTTTTAGTTTTTAAATTTAAGACACTTGAAATGAGAGACATGATAAATTTAGAAGCAGCAGGGGGTGAGCTGAACTTTTCTGTCTTTTCTGTCACATCATGCTGTGTTGAAAATGGGTGACTTGATTTTATTGGTTAATTAATGGCCTTTATTTCTCATGTGAGAAACCATAATTTTAAGGATAAGTCCATTAAGCACTGACTGTGGGACCAATTCCCATATACATCTAGCAGTTTGTTGTTTAACATAAATAACTCAGACACAGTTTTTGGCATTACTATGATTATAATAAAAATGTATGTTGACTAGGCCTGTCACAATAACAAATTTTGCTGGACGATAAATTGTCCCAGAAATTATTGTGATAAACGATAATATTATCGTTGAGAGACCATTTGCATCTAATGATAATGGCATAATGCAGGTACACCTTTTCAAAGATCAGTACACTTTTATTTCTAAAAAATATTTAACACTGGAACTCGAAGACATTTTAAATATCCACAATATGTCTGTGATCTCCTTTAGTATGTCGTCTTTCACGCTGATGTACAGTTGTGGAATTGCCGTTTGTGACACGTATGTTCTCCCAGGCAATTCATAGCCTACTGGCTGTCAAACGTTTGCTGCATTCCTCAAGTGTTTGTGCAATAGACTACAGACTCTGTACTACAGTTTACAATTATTTAACACTATAAATATTAAATTTAAATAATATATAATTAATAAATTAAATCTATCTATATGGCTGTCTGCCACATGGCGAGTAAATGTTTGTACCAAAATAGTTCTGCTTTTCAGTCTTCACTTTTCTTTTTCTTTTTGACAGTGTCTTAAAGTGCTGCGGGAAACCCTGCTCCAACTCTCAACTAGTGTTTTCTGTCTCTGTCTCTCTCTCTCTCTCGCCTGGAGTCCCGCCCACACAAAGACCATGCGACTGACAAGAGGGTTCACTCGTTACGCTAAGGAACCGAGAGTGGTCCTCCAGTCTCTTTGGTAGAGAGAGACAAGGACAACAAACAAGCATGCAAATGGAAATTATCGTGGCCGGAAAAATTATCAAGCACATTTTTTTTTATCGTGCGATTAATTGATTTATTGGCTATCATGACAGGCCTAATATTGACTTATGAGTAATTTACATTTTACTATCCATCATGGCTCAGAAAGGCCTATAGGAAGTTGGATGGATGATGTAATATGATCAAAAGCTCCAGAGCAGCTCGAAAAAATAATCATTTTGACCATCTATAATTTCATTGCCACAGTGCAACTCCTTCCTCCTCAAACTGAGGAAGATAAAAGAAAATGGTTTGTAGAGCTGTGGAACAGCTTTACTGTACAGAAGTACAGAAGCCCTGATGGACACCATGCATCAGCCTCCTCAAGTGAATTCTGTTGTCCATACTCGCTGGAGGGAATCATTCCTGGATAGAGATGCATTTTATTGTAAAAGCCCAGTGATTCACTGTAGCTTGGTTCCCCCAGACTGAGATCAAAGCCATGCTGGCACAGTTAGAGCGGCTGAAGAGACACACTTTATAGTCTGCAGTAAATCTCTGTCTCTCTCTCTCTCTCTCTCTCTCTCTCTCTCTCTCTCTCTCTCTCCTGGCCCTGCTGTCTCCTCACTGCCCTAGCTCTGGCAGTAGTCCATTAGGGGCATTGGCACAGCATGACTGAATTTAGACCACACCAGTAAAGTTTTATCTTCCTCCTCTTTCCCTCCTTCTGCCTCCTCCATCTCCATACATCTCCATCCCGCAATTCTAGATTAGCTCTTAAACAACCATAGCTCTCTGTGGTCATGCATGCCTGAATGCTGGCAGCCTTTGTCGATCAATAGAGACTTTATCAATCATAATATTTCAACTGCCGTGTTGCTTTTAGAGCGTACACACTGTTGATTCTGTTGAATTATTCATAGAACCTTTCCACAATCACGTTGTGGCATTTACAGAGCGACACTCTTCACAATTGTTTTGTTACACTTTGATTTATCAACTGTGAAATCTGTCTGTCACTGTGGGGTGGTTGTTGTTTTTTCAGCCCGTCCACTTGGCCCAGAGCTGTTTCCAAGTGGAAGCCTTTGGACACACCTTCACTCTGGACCTGGAGCTAAACCAGTTAGTATTACTGTTCAAAACATCATAAGATCTGCCTTTTTGTACACACTTGTATCAGTAGGTGTTCTTAATTCACTACAGCTGTTCTCATTAGCATTTCCCAGCACTTAAGCAAATGCACTTAGCGTCTCTATTATGTTGCATGACAAGATGGGGAATACCAATGTGGCAAACACACAGACACACTGCTGCATGATTAAGAGGTTCCACTAATTTTATTAACACCACATGTTAATATGTTCACTTATTCTTTGTGAAATACATTTGAGGGGAGAGCAAGAGGGGGAAAATAACCAATTTGTATTACATAGTGGTGATAGAGATAATGCTGTTAGAGATGTTCATGCTATCTCTTTTCTCTTTGCAGTCACCTCCTGTCTTCAGAATATGTGGAACGACACTTTAACCAGGATGGGAGACCTTCACAATCAGTGGTAAGACAGTTTGCGTGGGGTGGGGATGTGTACTGGCAGGATTTAAGTGAGTGAACTTTTGGCACAAAGAAGGCAGCATATTAATGAGATGACCAGAGCGGCGGTGCAGTATTCAGTTATTTGGCTGCAGAAACTGAGTCAAACTTTGTCCCATTTTACACTGGTGCTGTTGCCAGTGAATCTTAGAATTAATTTAAAGGTTGTTTTTTTTCAGATGCAATGCCTCACTAGAGCTCATCATGTAACACAATTCCTATGTCTCATATATATTTTAAGGTCATCTAATGCAGATCTGTTTGATTAATGTCTCATTTTTAGAAATATATGACATGCTTTTTGTTTTGTTTTCATCTTTTAAGGCTAATCTTTTTATGTGATGTTTTATTTATTTTTTTACAGTCTGACATCATCCTCCCATCTTATCTTTTTATAGAGAGGACATTGTGTGCTCTCTGCTTTAAAAGTGGGCTGCCATGTAACTGTTTATGATTATGTATGTTACTGCGCTCTACATACGTGGGTTTTTCCTGTCAGCGTTGTGCATGCATGCCTCTCTGCTGTGAGAGCAAGAAGAAGTCAAGACAGACAGTCAATAAGAAAGGCAGCAGATGCCTGTAGTGTAAAACCACAAGCTCAGAGAAAGAATTAAGAGATAACAGAAACATGGATGAAAGCCTTGACATCTAATGTGATGCGTGCTTGTCAGGACAGACCAGAAGAATGTCACTGCGTTCTGCTAGCCAGGAGGAAGGGCTAATGTTTTTTTTTTTTCTGTTCTGAATAAATGTGCCACTCACTGCCCCCCCAGCAGACACCCACTCACCCAGCCAGCACTCCATGTCCCCACCCATAATCATTCCAAACTCTACCTCAATTCTCCTGGCCAATCACAAGCCTGTTTCCATAGCAACGAGTTAGCTCAGCAGTGTCATTAAGTTCTTGGCAGCGAGAGAATAAAAGAAGAGCGAGAGGGAGGAGAGCTGGTGAGAGAGGAGGAGGAGGGAAAATGAGGAGTAAAATGTCAGTTAATACAAAAGGCAAAATTAGCTTGAATGTTGGAACAGGGAGGAGTCATTTTGGGGGTGTATGTGTGTTCATAGACAATTGGTTTGTTCCCAGAGTGGCGGGAGGGAGAGGAGGCTTACAGGGCCGGGGATGGAGACCTGTAGTCAGGCCAGATTGTCGCCCAGCTGGACAGAGGCCTCACATGATGCCTCTGATGCTGACATGGCAGGTGTGATACATTCACGGCAGCACGTCACTAGACTGATCTTGGTCGTCAGAATGCTTTTGTTTCCATTCAAAACACCAAGGTGTTGTTTGGCTGAGCTGTTGTGGCAAGGCTGAGACACCCTGCTGAACTCAGTGTTATTCAGGTGAACCATTTTTCTCACCTTTCCTGGTGGTTCATCTTCGCCGCTGTGACCTCGTGAAGCAGTGCGCCCACTTTTGAAGGGAGTGTTAGCTGGAGACAAAAGCTAGGGCTCTTTGGTGGTAGTGAACGTTGTTATGAGGAAAGGTAAGAGCAGAGCACAATTCTTTTTTTACTCTCATCTTGTGTTTTTCAGCTGCAGCCTGCCAATTTTACAGTCATCCCATGTTAAATTCTCAGATCTAACTGTGTGAGCAACATGAGTGTTGATTTATTGAAGAGATCCTGGGTTTACCTTCACCTCTATTGTCAGTGAAGCAGAATAGAGTTGAGTATAGCACAGGACACAAGTAGGTCACAAACTGTGCCATGAACGTGATAGTGGGGAAAGAGGGAGAGAGGAGTGACATATGCAGAGGTTGGGAGAATTTTGTTTCCACAGAGCTGACCTTTTACGATACCCAATGAAGTATAAAAAGGGCCTGTAAAGCCTGAAGTGTGTCAGTAGAGCTGTGGTGTGTCCACAGGGAGGGGAGCACTGCTACTACCAGGGAAGGTTAAGAGGTTTACCAGAGTCCTGGGCAGCTCTCTCCACCTGCCACGGCCTGCGGTGAGCCTGACAGTTATTTATAAAATCACATTTGTTGTCCTGCTTAATTTCTGTGCACACATAATTACTTAAGTTTGCGTATTTGTTTAAGTTTTCTGTTTTTCTGCTCTGCATATCACTGTCTTTCTCTTGTTGTTGGTCCTTAGCGGTATGTTCTCTGACGGCTTCTTCTCTTACGGGATTGAGCCCGTTCACAATGGGAGCAATCAGGTAAAATAGTCAGTGTATATTAGTTGTAGTGATAATTATTGAATTATTGTGAGTTTGGATGCTGATTTTGTTGTCTTTAGGTCCTCATGTGTCTAATGTAATCTGGGTGTATTCTGTTATAGGATGATGGCGCTCACTTAATCCGCAGGATGCCTGATATCAGACTTCCCCCCCACTGCCCAGGTACATAAGTGTATTTAAAACATAAGCTATTGATGCTCATATCACATCAGAATAGTACTGCCTTTAAGTCTTTTCTTATTTTCTTATCTTTATCACATATTTAATATAACCCCCTTGGATAAATTAGACCCAACCTCCTGTGTACTGTTGCAGTAAGTTAAATTACCTAATATTCCATAGGTACTGCTTATGTTACTGTCCAATAAACCTCCAACACGACAGTTGTAGTCTCCTATGTTCAAATAATTCAATTTATTTATGACAGAAAGGACAATTCAGACCAAACAAATGTAATAATTGAATGGGATGTAATCTTTAGTTAATTCAGACGGGGCAATAATTACAGTCACATCTCTTTGGATTGGGAACTGAAATGTTTTGAATGAGATTGTGATAGCAATGTTTGCACTGCACAAGAACCAAGTAATATTGCTCTAAGTGCCTGCAGCTCTGCTTTTCTGTGTGTCCAGACTGTACAGAGCACAGTGAGTGGGATAGCAGAGGAGGTGATGGTGATGATGACAGACCAGACCAAATGAGGGAACAGCAGGTGTCTGGGGGGCTGAGGAGATCTAAGAGATATATTCGCAAGCCCTCTGTCCAGACTGAGACCAAATATATTGAGTTGATGGTGGTCAACGACAATGAAATTGTGAGTTAAATGTATGTTTTGCTGCTAATTATGTGGATGTCTAATCTGGTTGGTGCTCTTTGTTGTTAGAAATTAAAAGTGTCTGGCTCATACAGGCTGTCCTACAGTGCCTCGATCTACCAGCATGGTTTTGCGTGGCTAACCATCTACCAGCATAGCTTGGGGATGTGTGTATTAGCCTGGTTGTTATCATGTTTTCTTGTCTGTTGAAATCTTTCATTGGCATCCACTGACATAGTTTCTTTCTTTTATTTATCAGAGTATATTGTGGTGTAAGTAAACTATGTTGTTAGAACTGCCCTCGCCGGTATAAATGTACATATGTTGATTTGTAAACTGTCTTAAAGTTTTACAGTCAAAATATAGCTGGAGTTTAAAAAAAAAGTTAAAAAAAATGAATACAAATACACGCCAGCATTGTGGGCTGCCGATGCCAGTAACTCAAGCAAATAAATTCAGTGAAACATTCCTATAAATGTATGCCTCATGTCAGGATCCCTATAAGTATAGAAGTACAAATGTGTGTGTGTGTGTGTGTGTGTGTGTGTGTGTGTGTGTGTGTGTGTGTGTGTGTGTGTGTGTGTATTTTTGTGTGTGTTTTTGTGTATCAGAGGGTAAATGTGATTCATCTCTTATACCATCTGTGTATCTCTCCACAGTTTGTACAGCTGCGTCGCTCCAGCAGCCAAACCAAGAACTTTGCCAAAGCAGTGGTCAACATGGCAGATGCAGTAAGAGCTTTGTTTGAAGGATTATAATCCTCCTACTCCTAAACCTTGCATTCACACACCGCCACCTGTCAAGAAGTGTGCATTTCTTTCCACATTTGCAAATGATTTATCCCAGATACCACACAGTGTCCACAGCACAGGTGTCACACCAACAAAGCGGTAAACTGATGGCCGTTTTTGGTCCCCAGATCTACAAGGAACAGTTGAACACGAGGATTGTGTTGGTTGCCATGGAGACCTGGACCTCTAAAAATATGATGCCAGTAGTGGAAGATCCATTGATAACGCTGCAGAACTTTATGAAATACAGGAAGGACAACATCAAAGATCAGAGTGACGTCGTCCATCTTTTCTCGTAAGAAGACAAAAATCTAATATCTTGAGAATTAAGGCTTCTTTGATTTTTGGGTCTTAGTTGAGGTTTTATTTTAAATTATGGTATCTTTCCTTTGCACCTCAGAGGGCGAACATTTCACAGTAGCCGCAGTGGGACAGCCTACTCAGGAGGGGTGTGCTCTCTAACAAGGGGAGGAGGCATCAACGAGGTGAGGAGAATCTAATCTAAGTATCTATTTTCTGTTGCCACCAACAAGGATTAAATTAAAGATTAGGGTTAAGATAAATGTAGATACAAATTATTTTAATTGAATCCATCTTTGTTGAACTATCTAAATGAAACTATTGATTAATAAAAAAATGTGTTTAATGAATGATTAACGAATTTATGTTGAACCACCTAACCTGCCATTTTAAAGTAAGTTCAGTAAAATTGGTGTTTAAGGGCCCTATTTTAACAATCTAAGCGCACGGCGTGAAGCTAATGGCGTAGGTGCGTTTAGGGCGTGTCCAAATCCACTTTTGCTAGTTTGACGGCGGATAAAAGGTTCTGTGCGCCGGGCGCATGGTTCAAAAGGGTTGTACTTAGTGTCTTCGTTAATTCATACATGTGTTTTGGGTGTAACATGCAATAAACCAATCAGAGTGTCATCTCCCATTCCCTTTAAAAGCCAGGCGCGTTTGTACCTTGGCACATTGCTATTATGATGGCGAATTTGCACCGTAATATTTTTATTTGTAATCTTTTGCATGTTTGTGTGCTGTGTGCAAGCATAGTGTACGAGCGCTGTGCATAAGCCTGGGCACATTTTACTAATGTGCTGTTAAAATAACAATGAAAGGTTACACTTTACTTGAAGGTATCTACGTAAGAGTGACATGACACTGTCATGAACGTGTCATAAACATTATAAACAAGTCAAACGTTTATGACATAACATCATGTGTTCATGACATTGTCATGTCACTCTTATAGATACCTTCAAGTAAAGTATTACCCAATGAAATGCTGTGCTATTGACTTTAGAACAGGTTTTTGTTGGTCAACTCCCAATCACTTCCCACTGCCTCAAGATAGTAATACGCCAAGAATTCACCTGAACACCCATCGGCGCAAAAATGGGCATAGGTGCATTTGCTATTTAAATGACATGGGCGTCTTGCGTCTGGGTTTGCGGCGCCCTAAGAGTCTGGAGCAACATGGTCAATTTTAATTTAGGTTGTGAGAGGACTAAACCAAGATATGAAGAAAAGTTTGCATATAAACCATAAACCTGTTCAATTACTTAAATAATATTAATGTTTCAAGTTTTGTTGCAACATAATTAGTTAAACCATGGTTTAAAGTAATAGTTATAGACACAAATAGACATTTTGGTAAATGTACTTATTCACTTTCTTTTTTTTCATTTGTACGACTCTCACATTTGTATGGTAAATATGTAGTTTAAGCCAGCATACAGTTAGTTCAGCATAAAGACTGGAAACCGTAACAGCTAGCCAGACTCTGTCCAAAGGTAACAAAATCCGCCTACCAACACCTTACTGGTCCCAGTCAAGAAATAGTCCAGCACATAACTCAGTAAAACGATGATTTGTTTTTACACTTTTTTACACTTTTTTACAGAGCCAGGCTAGCTGTTTTTACCCTGCTTCCAGTCTTTATGCTAAGCTAAGCTAACTGGCTGCTGGCTGTAGCCTTTAATCTATCATAAAACAGTGGTATTGATCTTCTAACTCTTGGCAAGAAAGGTAATAAGCATATTTCCCAAAATGTTGAACTATTACTTTAATCCTGGTTTTAACTACATCATGTTTGGTGCAACCCAAGTTACCTTTAGCATTGTATATCAACATTGTCCCCATCTCACATTAAAGCTTTCCTATGTGTATTCGTTCCAGTATGGGAATGTAGGAGCAATGGCCATCACTTTGTGCCAGAGTCTTGGCCAGAACATCGGTATGAGGTGGAACAACGTACGCAACTCTGCAGGTAAAAGATTACAGGAAAGACTGATAATGCAGGGGGGAGGATAGAGAGATCTAATAAACCAGGCATTAAACTGAATAAATGATCAAAGCAAGATCAGTGTGGGAAGGATTGAGGCAAGCAGAGATGGTATTGAGGAGGGGTGTTGGAGAGAGAGTTGGGTGTTGTATCCATGTCCAGCAGTTCTCTTCTGTAATTAGACTTCTCCATTAGGTAATAAGTCACCTGTGTCTAAGAAGGAGGGGGCGGTGGTTAGAACATTGCTGCCACTGAACAATGGGCTCAGTGATTAATGTTGAGCCATCATGCCTATTATTTAATGTCAGGACAAGAACTCCGTGCACACACTATAGCCTCTCCATACCTCTGTCACTAGGTACCAGTTTTATGGGAAGTATATTCTTCTTTGCCGATCATTAAATCTTGCTGCAACATACAGCTTGGGTTGTAAATGCCAATTACCACATTATTTTTTTCCTTTAATTTCCTTTCCTTTCCTTTGAGTCACATTTCCCCTCTCATCTTCTTCCTCCTTGTCTTCATTACAGGAGACTGCAGGTGCCCAGATGCCTGGCTGGGCTGCATCATGGAAGACACGGGGTAAAAATCCACATCATAGCACACTGAAGTGAACAACAAAAACAAAACACAACAGACCTGTAAAATGAATCTCTTCTCTGTTTGTTGACAAAATTAAACAGCAGGACTGTTTTCTTGTCGCAATCCCTCTTGTCACTGCAATTTGTTCCGTTCATTTTATTCGAGTAGACAATTAAACACCTGTAACAGAGGGATGCTTTGACTTTTACTCAGTCTTCAATGAGCCAAGCCTGTGATAATCACAGCTTGTATTTGATACGTTAAAAACATTGTTGAAATATCAGACATCAGTGTGCCCACAACCTTGGAAGAATTACAAATTGAATTTAAAGTATGTACTACACAGAATGCGTTTTGTAATGTGATTTGGATTTGGCTCTCCTTAACAGAGGGAATCATACAGATTTTAATTATTCATTTGAGTAATATCCTACTACAGATGGTAACATTTCTGTCAGATTGCAAAGTGACGGCACAGACACCCACATTCCTTACTGACAGAAAAGCATTGTGCAGTTTTTTATTTTTTGTCGTGTGTGCGCGTGCGTGTGCGTGGACGCAGGTACTATCTGCCCAGAAAGTTTTCTCGCTGCAGCATTGATGAGTACATCCAGTTCTTGCTCCAGGGGGGCGGGAGCTGCCTCTTCAACAAGCCAAACAAGGTGAGGGCCATGTGGGGCCTCTGAGCATCATTTATAGACTAATTAATTATTCTCGAGGTAAAATTTTTACACATACTTACATGACCATAGAATATTTTTTTATAGTATATATTATATTATATATATATATTTTTATATATATATTAATTTTTATAGTATATATATATATAGCATATTAGTATCTCCGTACTTCCAGCCAACAATTTCCTATATTATTGACACATTTCATCTCTCCTCCATCTGTCTCCCACTTATATATATATGTGCTCATATATGTCCATCTGTGTCTCCCTCAGCTGTTGGACCCTCCAGAGTGTGGGAATGGCTTTGTGGAACCAGGGGAAGAGTGTGATTGTGGATCCCAGGTGGTAAGTATGCAGTTGGATATCATTAATGAAAGCCAGCTATTAAACTTTTTTCTGAGGCAGAGCTGAAGGTTTGTTTTCATTTCTATGGCTGCAGGAGTGCGCCCGTAATGGAGGAGCCTGCTGTAAAAAGTGCACACTTACCCATGATGCCATGTGCAGTAACGGACTCTGCTGCAGTGGCTGCAAGGTAAGCCTGTATAACAATCGTCTTTATATAAGAAAAAGAAAGTATTTAACAATGAAGAGTGCCAAACCCCAAAAAAATGTCTGTTGTAATTTATTATAAATGATTAGGGTTGCAAAATAGGGAATTAGAAAAGAAACAACTGGAAAAGGTACCAGTAATAGTTTTTGTTCTGCATGCAATATGTTTTTTGGACCGACTAAAACATCAGGCATGATGTTTTTCGGTTTTGCTCATCAAGCTGGCAGGAGTAAGACATTAGTTCTAGAGATATTTCATGTGTTGAGACGTAAACCTCTACAATCGTTATCTTAGTGTCAAGGGCTTTATGGTATGTGCCCAAGTATACAGTACTTCCCCTCAAATATAGATCATAACAAAAATGAAGTGAACTGAATGCAATAAAATGCAAAAAAAGAAAGGTCTCTACTAAGTGCTACTTACCTCTACAGCATGTATGATTACTTATATGACTAATCCAAAATGTACCTGATGCCTTTTTATGCTGTGACCTAGTATGAGTTGAGAGGCGTGGTATGTCGAGAGGCTGTGAACGAATGTGATATCCCAGAGACCTGCACCGGAGACTCCAGTCAGGTAGGGTTTACTGGAACATTGGGGTGGAAAAACTGCATGATCAACCAGAGTATTCAGAACATTAAGTACTTTTCTTCTTTTGCAGTGTCCTCATAATGTGCACAAGCTGGATGGCTATATGTGTGATTCTACTCAGGTAAGGGCTGGTTTGGTTTAAGGATTCTTGTCTGAAGCTCACTCTGATGTAAACTTAATTATTGTTGTCTCATTTCTTCAGGGCCGCTGTTATGGTGGACGATGCCGAACTCATGATGGACAGTGTAGGGGACTCTGGGGTTATAGTAAGTATAGAACATGTGCAGCTTGCACCTGGAAAGGGTATGTTGTATGTATGGCGTTGTAGTCTCATTCTCCTTGCAACAGTCTAATTAGTATGTCTGTTTGCCCTCCCAGATTCAGCGGACAGGTTTTGTTATGAGAAGCTGAACGCTGAGGGGACAGAGAAAGGCAACTGTGGTCCAGGTCCTGAAGGCCAGGGCTGGCTGCAGTGCAACAAGCCGTGAGTCTCACCATCCCGATACCCCTTGCTGATATTCTCATAGAAGAATAAGAGTGTGTTCACTCTAATCTGCTTTTTTGATACACATTGTTCTCTGCCATTTACTTTTTCCTGTTTAGTGACGTTTTATGCGGCTTCCTGTTCTGTGCCAACGTGACGACAAAACCAAAGTTTGGAGACCTGCAGGGTGAGGTGACCAGCTTCACCCTCTACCACCAGAACAAGTACCTGGACTGCAGGTAAGTGGGTCACATCTATCTGATCAGCTACAGCTAACGTAGTGTAAAAATAAGAACCTCGTGTTCCTAAATGTCTAAAGGTGCTATCCCTCTTCTCCCACCTGTCTGACATGTTTGGATGGTTTTGCAGAGGTGGCCATGCTCTGCTGGAGGACGGATCAGACCTGGGCTATGTGGAGGAAGGCACTCCTTGTGGTCCCAACATGATGTGTTTGGAGCGACGCTGCCTCCCTGTGGCAGCGTTTAACCTCAGCACCTGTTCTGGATCCAACAATGGGCGTATCTGTTCCGACCACGGGGTAAAAACCCTCCTGAAAACGTATTTTAGACACATTAGTTACATGCACTGAGGGGCCACTTTATTAGGTACATCAGTGCAGTACAACAGCCTTGCCATAACATCTATCTTTATGAAGCTCATAATGTTTTTGGTGACATTGTTGTATGTGTGTAAATTCAATTATATGTCTATTACTGAGGTCATAGTTGAGGGTGGTGTCGTACTGGACTGACTATATTGAGAAGGGTTTCAAATTGTTTGTCCCTTTTATTTACATGCATTAAAACTGTTGTTTCAATTGCATTTAAGTAACTGTAATCAATGTAATTCTGACTTGTTTTACATTTAAATATATGTGGTGACATATAACCATTGTTTTTCCTTCAAAGATTTCCTCTTGTTATCTACCAAATAAACATTTTCATGTCAAAATCTGTCAGTCGCACACACTAACTGTTGTTTCAACAGCATTTAAATGAATGTATTTCAATGTGGAACAGGTTGAAACTACTGTATGTGTTGAAATACTGTCATTGAAAGGCTGTTGAAACACCATTGCCAATGTATATGTTACCAATATGACAGCCCAGTTTTAACATAGATTCAAAAATGTCTTTTGACCTGTAAATCACCAAATCCATGCTTACTGGCTATACATTTAACATCTTTCTCTGCTCGTGCTTATTGCACTTGATTTTCATCTCTCCCTATCTCTGTCTCTCTGTCTCTCTCTCTCTCTCTCTCTCTCTCTCTCTCTCTCTCTCTTGTAGACCTGCAGTAATGAGGTGAAGTGTATCTGTGACAGAGACTACACAGGAAAGGACTGCAGTGTCTTTGATCCCATCCCTGAGCCAACCGTCCCGACAGACCAAGTGAAGAAAGGTCCATAGTGCCTCTCAACCTGCCCATGTCTCTTTTTCTGTCTGCCTCTCATATCCCCCTCATGGTCTCTACCCATCATCACTGTAGCTTCTCTATGCGCTGAAGCAGAGCACAGTATCTTGTCCTCAAATACAAAGAGTAGTTCACCTGAGTATTGTGAGAAAGTTAACATCATTATATAGACCACACAGTGTTTTCCCTCCTGGCGAGTCTTGGTTCCAATGTTGGAAGAGTGTAGGTGTGTGTTGAGACATGTTTATCCATTAGAGCATATGTGCATGTACAGATCATTTGTTTGTGTGTGTGTGTGTGTGTGTGTGTGTGTGTGGGGGGTGTGGTGATACTGAATGTCTTGCAAACACCGCCATCTTCAAGTGTCTTCCTTACTTTCTTGCAGTCTGCCAATGACACAGAGCAATTGAGCAGCTGCTCTCATAGGGCCAAAAAAGCCACCCTGAGCAAGAGGGTGTCCATCTGAAAGAGCAGGAGAGGGGGAATGAGAACAAAGTAATACAACTCTCTCCTTTTGTTTTTTTGTGTTACTGTTGTCTCCCTGACCTCCCTCGCTCACCCGCCCATTCTCCCACCTCCAACCCATGTGCTGGTATCCTCCTCCTTCCCTTCATCTCTCTTTTTCTGTGTGCAGGTATCTTACCATCTGCCTTTCTCTCTCTCTAGTTGTTGTCGTTGATGTACAGTGTTGATGCTGTCCTCTGACGTGTGTTTTTTAGTGGTGTTGTTTTGTTTCTGCCCCCCCACTCCTCTTCCTCCTCCACACCCTTCCTCCTTCCTCTGCGCAGGTCCCAGTGGCACCAATATCATAATAGGGTCCATCGCAGGTGCTATTCTCCTGGCAGCTATAGTCCTAGGGGGAACAGGATGGGGATTTAAGTAAGAGTTCTGGCATGCCTTTGTGTACCTGTCTGCTTCTACCTAAAGGAACCCCCGCTCCTCCCACTCTCACCCCTCTGAAATAGATCCTCGTTCGCAACTCATCGCCCAACCAGGGGAGGGGAAATGGGGAGTGAAGTCTGAGTTTAACCGTGCACATATTTGAACTGCTTTTGGCGTCAAAATCCATACGGAACATAACACCGCTTTTGTTTTCTTTGATCGAATCATTAATTAAACATGAGCTCTATCCTTCACCTCTTAGTCCCTTTTTATATAGCTATACAGTATTTATATACTGTGTGTATATATATATATATATAGTGTATGTGTGTATATATATATATATGTATGTATAAGTGTGTGTGTGTGTGTGTGTGTATATATATATATATATATATATATATATATATATACACACAGTATGTATATATAAAACAGGGCAGGACCGAGACGTTAATCTGCCAGGAACACTAATCCACTAGATTTATTAGCCTTTTAATGAAAAGTGTAATGGTTAACAGTGAATTACCACAAACACCCTTTTTAATATGTTTTACCTTTGGTGCTTTTTTAGCCTGCATTATACAGTATAGTTTTCCTCCGACAGGCAGCATCCTATCCCCAAATGCCCTCGCCGATGTGCTTCTTCTGCACTGTTCCAACTGTGCATGCTTGCTTTTGTTCACTCCATATACTCTGACATAAAAGGACTGCCCCTACTTTGCTCACAGTTATATTCATAAGATAATTGTGGCTGACGAAAAGCTGTCAATTGAAAAGCATGTAATAACCTATAAGCATGTAGGATGTAGTCAGTCCTTTTAGGGCCAGAGGTAAGAGTCTGTGCATGTGTGCATGAGCTGTAAGAAGTTTTCACTTCCAAGTCAGAGCTCTGTCTTAGAGGGTGGATGTAATAGTTTCTGGTGTCAGACTGTATGGGACTGAGAGGGTCAGTGCCATGAGTACTGTAGACCTGCTGCATGTGCTGTCATCACTATAATCTGGCAAGGAAGATTTTTGAGAGCACTGGGGGATGAAAGAAAATGATTCAAATATTGATTCATATTTTATGTCAACATTAAACAATAAAGTCTGTTTATGCTGGGTTTTACCAATTCCAACTGTTAATGATTTTTTTTTTTTTACTTTTTCTTGCGCAGTTATACTGTTATTTGTTCTTTAAATTTCATGCAATTCGAAAGCAGGATGATGAGCTTTATAACATGCTTCTAAAAAATAGTTTAGCTTATCATTCATTTGATTGTAATTTTTCCTATTGTCATTGATATGTCTTGACATTTTGTCTTTTCTCTTGATGTGTGCTCACTGGATGCAGGAACATTCGAAGAGGAAGGTATAACTTAGGACCACGACCATGTGATATTGTGTTGGTGGAGTCGCATCACAAAACATCCCATGTCATTCCACACTTACTCCTTCATCCACCATCTGAAGTTCATCCTTTGACTCATCCCCACAGAGCACCATGCTCACCATGCTTTTCTCAGTACTCCTTTTGCTTGAATACTTCATCCCATTTAATTTTCGCTTAAAACCCCTGAAAAAAAAACAAAAACATCCCATAATATTCCCTTTATCATTGTAAAGCAGAATGGCTTTTTCCATTTCTCAAGCATCTTCATCTTTTGTCGCCTATGCAACAGTCTGTTTTCTTCCTGTTAACTATCCATTTTTACATCTCTTTCAGATCTGGTGGAGGATAAGATGTCTTTCTGTCATTCTGTCTCCGTCCTGTCTAGTCCTGTCTTCCTCCTCGCACTGTGTCGTTTCCACATCAGAGAAGAGGGGAACAAAAAAAGTCTTCCACTCCTGTCCTAAAATTTCGCCAAACTTCTTCTGATCATTGTTTCCTCCACGCTCCGTCTGCTCCTATGGTCTGTCCTACTGCACGACTCCTCTGGGCCTGTGGAGCTTCTTTCACCATACCAGCCAAATCATACTTGTGTGGCCGCTTCCAGCAGTCCGCCTAGGACTGTGTCTGTGCCACGCCTAGAGCAAGCAGGTGGCTCTCCCTGTGGGAGACACTAGGGTCTATCTCCAGTCCGGTGGCTCTAAGAATGGGATTCGGTGTCTGTTTACCTCCTTTACTCACATCTTGAACAGTCTGATGAATAACATATCAACAGTGGACCAATTTAAAATGAGACCTGTCTTTCCAATGCCTGCCTGCCTGCATACAAACTAAACTGGCCAGCAACTGAGCCCACAGTTAAATGTTGGACTAGCACACAGACTGGCCATCTAATAGACTGAAATAATGTTAGAGGAGCTGAATAGTTTCCTTTTTTCTTAAAGGAAAAGGACCTGAGGCACAGTTGCTCCAAGGCCAGGCCTTGACATCTCAAAGTGGACAATTATCTGTTTTAATCTACAAAGTCTGTCAACATGTATATAACTGAAAAGAAAGTTGTTTTCCAAAGAGAGACAAAGGAAGGACAAATGATCATATACTGTAAATTGATGGCTCAAAAACCAGTCAGCCATTAGCCAGAGCCCAGACTAATACCTTTTCATTGTTATTTGTTCTTTTAACAACCAACCCCCACCCAGAGGTTTTCAGGTACAAAGAGGGAAGCTAGGTGTTATGGTTTTGGGATCATTTTAAACCACTGAACCTTGACGCAGCAGAGACCGTAACTTAGTGTTTTCAACCACAGACTGACCAACATACATTCCACAATATCTGTCGTTGTGCGTGCTCACCACTTTCAGGCCCAACATTTGTACACTTAGGAGGTTTAATCTGTATGTCTGTTCACGGGTGAATGTACGCATGTAAGAGATTTTTAAAGAAAGGAAGAATGTATGCGTGTTTACATTAGTGTTAGGGGCAATTGTGTCCGTGTATACCTTAACACTCCTATCACAGGTAGAAGGGCAGATTTTTACCTCTAGAATATCATCTCTTTCTACAAACTGTTGTGCGCTGCAGCCATGGCACCATAAAGGCAGCACATTAATAAAGTATTCAACAGTTTTTATGTCCTGTATCTACAGAAAAACAAGCACTAACCAACTGTATGCACACCTATTTGTAAATATGTGCAAGATATACTGAATGTTAAATGCACTGTATGAAGATTTATTTAAAAGCTATGTTAAAATAATGAGTTGTAGCTGTTAGTCTCTTGACAGGACCCACATTTGGAAATCTCTCCTGTAGTCAACACTGTCCATACATCTTTAAATGTGGCGTAACAGCTAAGCTAGCTGTCTCGCATCTCTCTTATCATTCCAGCTATCACTTAAATAATGTTGTAAATCTTTTGTACATTTGTTGATGGCCCTGAGTTCTGGGTGATCACCTCAGCCCAGAGGCTTTGTAATGATCCCGACTAAATGAGATTAAAGAGATCTAGTCTGGGGTCCAGGAGGCAGCTCGTCTGAAACCGTATGCGTCAGTTTGGTTCATTTGAGCTTTGCCCTACTGGCAGATGCACTATTGTTATTATTAAAATATGTACAGAGTTGGTATCAAATACAATCTGTTTGATTTTGAGGTTTAGGGGGAAAGCAAAAATAAGATGCATCGTATCCCATATTTCTAGACACTATCTTTTTAAATTTAAACAAAAATAAATGAACTAAGGCTTGTAGTTTGATTGAAATGGAGGGAAAATAAAATACAAAAAAATGAAACCACACCTACTCTCGCTACCTTGCTGCTATGGTATTTATATTTTATGGTTTTAATAGATTGTTAGACTATTGAAAAAAAATGTAAGTGCTCATTTTATGCTCATTTTCAGGTTCATAATTGTATTTAGAGGTTGTACCAGAATAGGTTTATGTGGTTTAATTTTCAGAAAACACCATATATTTGTTGTACTGCACATTGCTGCAGCTCCTCTTTTCACCCTGTGTGTTGAGCTCTCTGCTTTAGCTACAGAGTGAGACATCTCACTTCTGTACCATCTTTGTTGGGAGTCACACATGCTCAGTATATACTGCTAGCTAGTCAATTGCAGAGCATGAGGGTGTGCCATGCTAGCAGCTAGGCGAGCATTATAACGTGTGTTACAAAGTGACGCACGTTTGTCACGAAGTAAAGGCTGGACTACAATAGAGCTGTTTGGAGCAGTTTGTGAACAGTGTTTTCTGTTGGAGATGGTGAGTCCCTTTGGGGTGGACTTTGGGCTTTTTCGCTTTGTAAACCTATAACATGCACAAAAAAGATACATAACAATAAAGGAAAGGGGAAAGGCCAAAAAGCATAATATGAGCACTTTAAATATAATCATCTATGTTAAATTACAGTGGGTTTGAAACACAGTAACTAAGGGCAAAATATTGTGAAACTATACATTAATATTGTTTCCTTCAATTATGTACAAGAGGTACTACAATCTGAAGCTGCGACTGCCGATTATTTATATTATCAATTAATTTATTGCTTATATTTTTAGTCTAAAGAATCAAACAACAAAAATCGCCATCAGTTTCCCAGACCCCCAAATTGGTATCTTTAATCAGACTATAACCTGGTATTTCATTTACAATATAAAACCTAAATAAAATCCTTGTGTTTTTATTATAAATTTCTCCTCGATAAATTATTAATTTGATTATCTCAATGAATCAATTTAACACTAATACAATCAAATTAGTTGTTGCACCTCCTGCATGTTTGATGATCTTATTGATATTAAGTGACAAACCAAAAAAGTATATTAAAATATTACTTTTATTATGAGCAAATTATTACAACATCTCAACTTGGTGGTTGACAAATCGTTAAGCATAAGAAAAGCTTCATGTCACTTTCCTTATACCACGGCACAGATGCATTTAGCTTTCATTAAATAATTTTTTTTTGAAAAGTCATTGACAAGTGTTGGCACACAGGCCAATGACTATAGAAATAAACCTTTTAAAAGGCTGATGACAGCCAAGACAGAATATGTCGATCTCTGATCGTGATCGACATGGTGGATAAGTTAAACCTATTATTCTTCAGCTGGGTGAAAGAACACAGCTGATTTGTGCTTTTTCTGCTAAATACTGCTAATAATGTCGGTATCTGTATGGACGTCAACCTTTTTTGGTTTGTCATGAGAGGTGGGACAGAGCCGGATGAGGACGCTTTCTGCACAGGAGACGAGGAGGACAGATGTCAGTCTGCAACCTCTCCAGTGTCCCACTTAGTTTTGGGTTCTTGCCACCACTCAGCCAGGAAGGACTCCTCGTAGTCTCCCATACCATCAAACTCAGCGTCAGGATGCACCGTGTGAGAAGAAGCCATTTCTTCTGGACTTACCACGTCCTTAAAGATAACAAAACACACACAGTCAGCAGCAAGCAAGAATGTGACTTTACTTCCATTCTATCTGGCGAAACATACTTTATGCTTTTCCTGTCTATAAATCTGTCACTTGTGCAGCCTGTAATTCGGCCTAAACCATCACAGTCCTCCCCAACTCTCAGTTCCAGGCAGTGTGTAGAGATGGGAGGGGTCGACCTGACTTAAATGGATGTGGCACAGCCTCAGTGGCCAACACCTCCCAGCCACATACCACACGCTGCTGGCGGAAAACACAGCCCCCACCTCCTGCTTTCTCTCCCGCAGCCTTCATCCCCTCTTTCTCTCCCTTTCTTCCCTTTCACTTTTTTTTCTTGTGTTGCCATTTCCACAACCTCAACAGCAGCTTGCACTTAGTCTGCTAGTTTACTCCTCCAAAGTAAAAGTCTATATCCCCAAACATGCTTTAGAAAGTTTGATCAACTTAAATGAAAAGGTGGAATTTGCACTTTGGAAAACAAGGGCCCAAACTCCAACTAGATCAGCCAATTTAGTTGTTGTTGAGCCAAGTTAAAGTGTCATTTCACAAAAACATATTTTTCTACGTACCTACATAGGGTTGTCTAGTCATGCAGACAGTTTACGTTTTATCTGCTAAGGGTTTTGAGAAGTCTGTCTCTGCCACCACCCCAGCACAGTGGAGGTTGATGGAATTTTGTTTGTGCAGTTAAAAAGATCTCGAAACCTCGTCTGATGAAATCAGCATAGCAAGATACCGCTACTTGGAGTAAGAAAAAAACATGTCTATTTTGATTGAAATGGCCCTTTAATCTGCCTATAATGTCTTTTTTCCAACTAGCACATTACATATATAATAATGATATAATCTAGTGTCTTTAAGGCCATTTCTATGTGTATAGACATTGAATGCACTCAACAGTTTTGCCGCTACAACCTGTCTGGTAATACCAGTAGCTTATAGTGGCTAATGTTAGCTGAGGTTTGGGTAGATATTTGTGTACACATTACTGAGTCGGTTCACTGACTGTGTTCTGCCACAATGTCTTTTAGCATTTAACGTTATTTTATAATTGTCACTTGTGGCTACAGTGACACTGTTTCAAAAGTTACATAGACTCGCTTTAAAGAGGTTTTTTATTCATTTAATGCAAGAAATGTATATTCACAAGAGCTTAATTATTAAAAGGACAATATTATTTGCAAAGAGGGTTAACTAAATGTGACTTCAGCTGTACTTTGCGTCATTGCTGTGCTCACAATTTCACTGTGCTGCCCAAAACCAATGCTTCCTGTAAATGTGCCACCATCTCTGCCTTTCAACAACATGACAACATACCTCATCGTCAGTTTGTAGGTAGTTCAGTGCAAACTCCAGCATCTCTTTCTGCTTGGTTGTCTCGTTAAAGTACCTCAGGGCCTCCTGAAAAACAAAAGTGGCATCAGCTTTTGTGTTGACCTTTTGTTTACTGTTTTTTTTTTTTTTGCCTCTTAGTTTGGAAGCTTTAAAGTGTTTACAGCAGTACCAAATTTATTTGAAGCAGGGGCAGCTTCTGAAGTCAAAGACGTTAACCACACAGAGCTGGTACACGGCAGCTGCTGACAACTCTACACAAAGCTGAAAAGATGGGAAAACAACTCTGCCTTTACGGGAGCACATGGCTTTCTAATTACCACCCTGAAACTGTGTTAATGTTCACGCCAAGACCGCGTTATGCTATAGATGCTACTGTACAGTTTTCCTGCTTTGGTTTAGCGCAGCCAGTGTGAACTCTTTCTGTTGCCTCTGGGTCACCCACTGAAGTACATAAATTATAAAAAAAAGAACAGTAATGAGGTCTTTGTTTTACTCACGTGCCGAGGCTGAAAGTCCCTTTCCTCAAGTCCCCACTGCTCCCTGTAGAAGCGATAGTACGCTACATTTTGCTGCATCACCTGGTCTTTACTGTCAAACAGGATGTAACTGGCTGCACACGGAGCAGCGTTCTTTACATCATTCACTGTAGAGGATCACAAGATAATACATGTTCAAACAGTGTTATACAGATTGCTGTCAAAAGTCTGAATCCAGAGTCTTTGTCATGGTTCTTACATTTATAATAGGAAAACTGGAGGTAGTGATACATAGTGGCTACAAACTTCTCCACAAAGAAGCCTCCAACGCTGGGTGTCAGGTGCTCTTCACATTTTACCTTACATTTCAGCACATCGGTGTAGAGATCTGAGGGAACAACAAGCATTTTATTTTCTTCTCTTAAACACACTGGACTGAAACAGCTCTTGAATTGCTCTCTTGTTACCTGCCAGGGTGGGATAGAAGTCTTTGAACTCTAAGATCTCGTATGAGCCCTCACAGCCTGCCAAGCAGAGACTGTATATATCAAAGTACTGCGTGATGGCCTGCTCCATGTTTCGGGCACTGCTGCTGAAGTCACCGTTGTTGTAAAGCGTCACACTCTTCAGGAAAACACTCTGGATAACAAAGAGTTGTGGTTAGAAAAGTTTGAATAGTTTAGCATGAGTTGCACACTGGATAAGGAAGAAGATGTTGATCTACGAACTTCATACGGCTGCTCCTCGTGGTCGATGAGATATTCTTCCACATCGAACAGCGTCTTGTAATAATTCATGTTCTTGGTCAAATAGGGATCATTTGGGTTCTTCTTCAGGAAGGTGTGAGCTGCTGACACAGCCTTCTCCAAGTTGTTAAGCTGAGGAAGAATAGATAGCTTTACAATCAATTCCACAGTGTTTTGGGGGGATTTCTTTAAATATGAAACGCCATCTCTCCCACTTGCGTGAAGCTCCTGTCATTAACGTGACCTCTGACCCCTTTTCTCCAGCAACTACTGACAGATGCAGATCATTGATGTCAGAATATGAATTCTTGTGAGTCAGTCAATAGAAAACTAATGTGGTGCTGTATGCAGAACTGTGAAATAAATAAGGGGAAAAGGTCAGGTATATAGGGCAATGCAGCTTTATTTTAGCACATTTCAGCAACAAGGCAATTCAAAGTGCTTTACATAAAACATTAAAGAGCAGTTAAAACAGTTAAAAATATAAAGACAGATATACGAGAATAGAAGGTACAGTGCAGTATAAGAAATGAAGAATTATTTAAAGAAAGGCAGCATCAAAAAGAAAGGTCTTCAGCCTTGCTTTAAAAGAACTGAGAGTTGTGGCGGACCTGCAGTTTTCTGGGAGTGTGTCCCAGATATTTGGTGCATAACAACTTAACGCTGCTTCTCCCTGTTTAGTTCTGACTCTGGGGACAGAAAGCAGACCTGTCCCAGACGACCTGAGAGGTCTGGGTGGTTCATAATAGAGCTGCAGATCAGAAATGTATTTTGGCCCTGTGCTTTATAACCCAAAAGAAGTATTATGAAATCCATTCTTAAAAGAGACAGGAGGCCAGTGTAAAGATTTCAGAACTGGAGTGATGTGATCCACTTTCTTGGTCTTATAAGGTAGTCTTGGCCAAGAAACTCAATGTAATGAACACATTCAACTACCCACTTCTCTCCTCAAAGAAGAGGAGAGAGCCACCTTCAAATAGAGTCAGCAAAATCAAAGTCATGTAAAATCCTAAAAGCCTGCTTTGTTGATCTGGGTGGCTGTTTGATCACCAGACAGAGAGCTTTGATTCACCTTTTAATTTACCAGACAAAACTATAAACTGCTCCAATTTAAAGCTGTCAGTACTTTGATGTGGTGAAAAAATAACCCCTCCAGTACCTGAATGATCACAGCAGTGTTTAAGGGTTTTGTGGTGGTGGCTTTTTATTACACACTAATATAATGAATATTGTCTACAATAACAAGGATATTATCTGGAGAGCTTTACACACTTTATGAAACAAAAAAATATTCAAAAATGAGATCAGTAGGCTATTTTAGCCAACGCAAACTTATTATATATATATAATCCCCATCACCCTGCCTGACAGAGAAGAGTAAGGGGATTGTTTCAGGGGGAACACTGGAAGAGACGTGGCACATGCTCAACTACTGCTGGGTCTGCAGGAGGGCGCAAAAAAACAGCAAGGAAACGGTACTGCACTGAGAGAAATTTCCTCTCTAGTCAAACCGAGTCACTCTGCCGCACTCTTGTTGTGCGATTGCGCTCGTTACGCACAGTTATGGTAATTGCTAAATCCACATCCTACTGTATGATCCTTACTGTACATATTCCATTGAGTTTATAACGACCAACTCGCACTTAGCCTATGTCACCTTAAATTACATTTCTACAACATCCACTTTGGGAAGTATTTGGTGTAACTTCAGAATGTATGGCAAAGGCCTACTTTTATTTTGCACTCTAGTTTTGGGCACAATTCGACACATCAAGCACATTTGGTCTCACCTGGTAGTGTGCATACTGTATGTACCGATACGGGACCCTTTTCTCGAAGGTTTCCAGTAAATCCCTCTGTGGATAGGAGATGTTAAACACTGGGAAATCTGCCTTGCACTTTTTAAGGCAGGCAGCCCTCAGTAGGATGTGGCGCATGACGCGGAGGGTGCTGTCTGCGAATAGGCTTTCGTTGTCCCGGCTGACGGAGCTGCAGTTGCGGCTACAGAAAACCTCGCTGTCCCGGAGCAGCCGGTGGAGCCGCAGGCTGAGCTCCAGGAACTTGATGCTCTCTGCCCAGTTCTGCGCCCCGTACTGCTCCAGCGCGTAGCTGTAGGCAGAGTCCAGCGGCATGATGTCCTTCTGAGGAAAACTTTTAAAGCTGTACTTTTCATACTGAGCCTCCACCAGTGTCGACATTATAAGAGCCAGACTCAAGCTTTTCAGGAGCATCGTTACCTCCACTGACTCTAGCAGGAGACTGTTCTTGTTTTGAATGGATCAGGAAACGTCCTCTTTCTTTACCAGGGAATGCTCATGACTGTCTGCACGTAGCGTAGGATGTAAAAGCCGCGTCGAGCTAGATGCTGAAAACAAGAACTTCTGATCAGAGCTTTCAAAATAAAAGCCCAATGGATCTTCTGCTATTTTTTTTTTTTAAGTTGAGCCCATTTTTGCCAAATTTCACATATTACTGCCAGCCATCCTTCAAAGAATGCTGCAGCTTGAGATTTGTAATTGCTTTTTAATTTCCACATGACATAGCTCAAGAAAAAAAACGTGGAACATCATATTTCTCTTAAAGTTATTGTTTTGAGCTGCAATACAGAGTAATGTGTGTGTGTGTGTGTGTGTGTGTGTGTGTGTGTGTGTGTGTGTGTGTGTGTGTGTTGCATGCATATTTGACAAAACAAACGCACATACAAGCAAGTTGTACGTGTGCAAAAATATTTGTATCCCAATGTAAAAACAAGAGGCTGTCATGTATGCAATGTCCATGCGTATTCAGGTTAAGAATGACTAGATCAGCTTGCTTTTCTTGTTTATTATAATTATGAAATTTATATTGTTCAGTCTGAAGATAAGACTATAATTGTAGTATTAGTATTGGCGCTGGCAAGTTGAGCATTTTTAATTATCAAAAATTCAAAAATATAGAAGAAAAATATGAGTGATTAATCAACAAGTTAACTGGTATCTGCAGCTCTACATGCAAATCTTGACAATTACCTTGAAGAAAGAAGTCCATACTTCCGGTATAAATGGTGATAACTATGGCTTACTTGACACAGACGTCACAGTCTGAGTTTGGACCTCAGAAAAGCGGTCCAGCTTTGCTCAGTGTTTTCAGTGAATCATAACACCCATGGGTGTTATGACCCAGTCCCATGAACCACAATTTAAACGTATTAACAGGGATCTAATTTAGTTTTTTAAATACTTTTGCCTCCTGCTCTTAAACTCTAGGCAGATGATATATTCATAAAATATATTGACTGAATAGTTGTCTGAAGAGATACGATTATTTTCAACTTGGTTACATTCAGAGCAAACTGACAAGCTGAGACATGGGTGGGTGAGCTACAAAATCTATTTGCATAGCTGAGACATCACTTCTAGGCAAATATCTCTGAGTCTGAAAAATCTCACATTCATAATGTTAGAAGGCTAAGACATATTATATCTGAGTAGGATGGTTATTAGGACCCAGATACTTTTTTATGAGGCAGACAGATGTGCCCGAAAATTAATTATGTGTGTAATGACTGTTTAAAATAGAATATAAAAAACACAGGCAGTAGTAATGCTTGCCATGCGTTACTGTGACGAGAAAGAATAATTTCAGAGTATGGGGAGGCACATTATAATTCAAGCTAAGTGAATTCATGGGGCCAGGCCTCTGGGCCAGGCATTACACGTTTGCAGAATTCCATTTAAAAGTGGGTGGGGTCCCAGGGGCCACTCCTCCTTCTGCTCTGTGGAGGGATGACCCAAGAGTTGCGTTAAGCTAGACAGAGAGAGACAGAATAAGGCCGGAAGTTTAGTTGATTTCCCATCCAGTATAAAAGCACTAAGTAAATGTATATTTTCTTTTTAATATATTATGTTGAATATGCATAAGTGCATGCTTGTTTTTCTTTTCTATTTGAGTAATGTCATCTTGTACATCATGGTGACTTTTCTCGAGCTGAAACTTGCTGATTGTTTATGGTGACAGACGATGTGGAGTTTTTTTTACCTCTGGATCAGATAACCCATATTCAGAGTCATACTGTAGGCCTATTTAGGCAGGATAGCTGGAGACAGTTAATGCATTAACATTTGTCTGATTAGGTTGTATTCTATTTCAAAAGCATATGCTGCACCACACTCCTAATAAATGGATCAACTGCGGCCTATGCCAATGTAAGATCGAAAATGTTAAGCAGAAAAGAGTGATGCACCTTGTTTTAGACCTCTTAGACTACATTTTCAATCGAATCATCTCATCTTTTCCACTTCAAACAATCACATACTTGACCCCCTTAAAATAAAGGTTTTTTTTCTTTAGTAGGCCTATTGTGCAGAATTGAGTAGCCTACATTTCTGGTTTTGCATCTGTCCAAGGTAGTAGGCCTACTAGTTATTGCCCCACCATTTTGCGTCACCTATAAACGACTGTGTATGTAACGTTATATATGAATGAATGAATGAATGTATGTGTTTTTTTGTTTATGTGTTTATTTAAACGTAGTTATAAACATTGTAATAGTCAGTTTCTTCACATTATGTGAGAATTCGGCATTTATTTTGTAATCGTAACCGGGAGAGTCTATCTCATTCCAGCGGTCTTGACACAGCGCCACTGTCCCAGACTTCATTCGGTAGGTTACTTATCTCCACTTCTTCAACCTCATCGCTCCTCTGGTACACGGTCTCTCTCTATTGTTACAACTCTCCAAATGGATTTGATAATATTAACGGTTTTAGTTTGCCTTCATGTAACGTTAGTTACTGTGAATTGCAACCCGGGGCCGTTAGAGGATGTAGTGATCGATCGATACGATATACCGAAAATTTGTCCTCGAGAAGTGCAAACAGAAGATTTTATCCGTTATCATTTTAACGGTACCTTCTCTACAGACGGGAAAAAGTTTGACTCCAGGTGAGGTTACAGCGAAATACATAATGTAATGTCAATTAATCAAGAATGCGTTAACTTACAGCTTTTAAACTAGCCTATTTGTCTGTAACGTTAATGTAAACTCTTGCAGAAATTGTGATTTCAGTTGTAAAATGGTCAACGTGATTTGAGACCGTCTCAGTAACGTTATGCATCATGGAGACATTACGATAAGCATAGTAAAGTACAGCAATCAACCATTTCCTGATGGATTCACAGACAATTTACTGCAGCTGAGATAACACTACGTGTCAATCCCCATTTCAATAAGTCCTACCTTTCAATCTTAGTATCACCTCGATGTTTCTATTAGTTATATTTTAACAGTGATTTACTATACAACATCTAATCGTAGGTAGAGAAAATGTGTTCTTTTTTTTATGGTTTTTAAGGTGGTGGATATTTTTGTTGCCATTTGTCAAATAACCTCCCTAGGTTTTCAAAATGAAATATTAAAACACATGGCTGATCATAATAAAGCCGAGAGGGACATAATGACCTTTTGAATAATCATGCTGATGTGGATGGGACATTGGATGCAGACTTTAAAGCACCATAACATTTTAACGGCCCCATGATATGAGCCTCTAGATTCCATTTTTCACCACCTACTGTTTTGACACTTCTACCTAGTTTGGTGGATTCCATCGATTATACACTCTCACCCAGCTCTCTCTTTTGTTGTCTACACAGTCATGATCGAGGCAAAGCCTTCATCAGCCAGGTCGGCCTGGGCAGACTCATCACAGGGATGGACCGCGGGCTCCTGAGCATGTGTGTCAATGAACGCAGGAGGATCACAATCCCACCACACCTGGCCTATGGAAGCATCGGAACAGGTGCAGATAAACATGAGTAACAGCACTTTGTTGGATACATTATCTGTTCTAGTTTATGCCAATCTGTGTTGTTTGTCCGACAGGTGGTGTAATTCCTCCTGACGCTGTGTTAGTGTATGATATTCTCCTGCTGGACATATGGAACACCCAGGACAAGGTCCAGATTCGCACACTCAGCAAACCTGCAAGCTGCAACCGCACCACTGTGGCATCGGATTTCGTCCGTTACCACTATAACGGCACCCTGCTGTCTGGTGCAGCTTTCGGTTCCAGGTGATGTTAGATTTTGTAGGATTTTATTCTAAAATGTGACCGATGACCGGTCTGGCCCTAAAAAGGCCAGACTTAATCTGACTCCAATTCTATGGTCACTACACTCTGAATAGTGTTCGTTTACTGGTAGATCAGAGAAATAGACTCAGGATTCAAAATAAGACTCAAGATTCGTCCAGTTAAAGTTAATAACAAGCTTTTGTGAATGATATTGCAAAATACAATAAACTTGTGCACAAGGATCAGATTACTTCAAGACAAAACAGCCTATCGCTAAAACCTAGCAAACAGACAGAATTTCCCCCAGCATCTGATGCCGGCTAACCCAGAACCCTCACTTTTTGTCCACTTTCTCTGCTTCATCCGTGGTGCTGTTATCAGTTGGATATGGTCCAGATCTTCTGGCTCCAGCCGGCTAACGATATGTAACACACTGTATGAAAACATGACCTCGACTTCACATTCTCAGCTCAAAAAGACAAGCTGCTATTGTTGGATTTAAACACCTGTGTTTTTAATCTCCTGCAAACTTAAGGAGTTTCCTGAGAGCCAGATCATTTCCATACTTTGTGTCACAAATCGCGCACTTGCAAAACACTGACCATTGTTGCTTCGTTCCCCCCCTGATCAGAGAAGACCTTTTTTTTCAGGCTATATCTCACACTCCCTTTATAATGTCTAATCACTGTAAAACCAGATGGCCTCTCATAACCCAGGGAAACGAGGCAACAAGGTCAGCATCATGAACTCTACAAACCTGTTACTTTACTCTCACAAATATATTCTAACAGTTTTAACATTAAGGTATGTCTCATCTATCTCTGTGATTCTCAAGAGCTGTGTCTTTTATTTAGTCACTCGAAGAATTCAACCTATGACACCTACTTGGGACAGGGCGACCTCATCAAAGGCATGGAAGAGGGTCTTTTGGGCATGTGTGTCGGGGAGAGAAGGATCATCATTGTCCCACCCTTCCTGGCATATGGAGAGACTGGCCAAGGTACAAACTGTTAATGTTCAAGATGACTGTGGCTTGTATATAATAATTTCACATTCAAACTTTCTGACCTACAATTATTACGAGTGTGTGGTTGACCACAACACGAGAGTGACAGCGAATGAGCTCCGAGCAGACAGGTGTCAGCGTTCGGAGCACTAGCATTTAAAGGTCCCATGGCATGAAAAGTTCACTTTGAGTTCCCCCAGCCTGCCTATGGTCCCCCAGTGACTAGAAATGGCGATAGGTGTAAACCGAGCCCTGGGTATCCTGCTCTGCCTTTGAGAAAATGAAAGCTCAGATGGGCCGATCTGGAATCTTCTCCTTATGAGGTCATAAGGAACAAGGTTACCTCCACTTTCTCTGCTTTGCCCGCCCAGAGAATTTGGCCCACCCATGAGAGAGCGACATAATTTCAAACGAGCAAAGTGGCAGTTGGTCAAGGCCACACACCCACCCTCCACCTTGCCCCCCCACCCTCTCTCCTCCTCACTACAGACACAGAAATGGCACATACTAAGGAAAGCTCATTGTGGGACTGGCTCTAGTGGCTGTAATTCTGCACCAAGGCTGAATTTCGGGAAAGAGATTTCAGATACAGTATTAGGGGACCACTAAGGTCTATATAAAAGCATCCAAAGAGCACCATGTCATGGGACCTTTAAGTTGTTACTGTAAGTGATAATGTGTCAGTTTCAGTTTGTCTCTGAATAAATATTGCAGCTCCTCAAGACCAAAGTAAAGTTTGCACGTCTTGATTCTCAACAACGCAACAAAACAAATGAGCCGTGGTAGCACGGGGAATGCAGGAGTAAGTTGGAAAAAACTCTGACACTAGAGAAAGGATACGAGAGGACGGGGAAGCCTGTCTACGAACAAAGCAATGTCAAGTATGGGGAGACCACGTAGGTGATAACGGGAAGTAGGTATGTCACGTAAAGGTCTTTAGTGCGGTGGCATTATTGCAATGTGAAATCTTAACTAACTGGATCAAATGTATACAAGGTTACAAAAACATGCACCTTGGTTCGGACTTAAAGGTGTGAAAATGCCCTAAAAGCGACCATTGGTTTCTGTTCATTTTATTATGGTTTGAAAAACAAACGTCGTCTATTACAGTGAGCAAGTTGTCTCATTTGCTTTTATTGTCAAGTTACATTATTGTTGCATGGTACCACATTTGAGAGCAAAGACTATTTTGAAAATGCTTCTTTGTAGTTGTGTTTGGGTATATGTGTGAAACTCTGACCTATCCGACAGTATTCATGTTTGATTATTGTTTCGGTGCACTTATTTTTCATGTCCATGCTTACTGCACTATTATGCAATAATAATGTACATAAAAGTAATGCAAAAAAGGATTTCTAATGTCATACACGACTCTCTGCAAGTTACTACAAAGGGGAAAGTTCCATACCACACTAATATGAACAAAAAAGGTCTGCCTGGAAGGAAGGAAACTAATGTCAAGAGTAAAAGTATGCTTTTAGAAATGGTCCACATTAAGGTAAAGTATATGTGACTGGTATGGACCTGAAACTGTGAGATATAAGATAAGATAAACCTTTATTGTCTCATATAGGAGAAATTTGTCTTGGGCATTCGAGAGAAACAAATGGCGACACATCGTGCATAAACACATACAGTAAACATACAGTTAACCTACATAGAACATAATCCTACATTATCTCATCCAATGCTTCAATGAACATCTAATAACCACACACACTACCCCCCCTACCTTTCCTCACATTCACAGAACAGAAGAGAACCCACAACACATCCTCCCCCTCATATTGCACTTAATTTTGATAATGATTGCACATTTCCCATTAACTCATGCTGTGGTCAATAACTTCTGTATTGCACAATGCCCAATGGACCTTTTTCCCAGCAGACATTTTGACTTGTCATAGTAGGAAAAGCACAGCTGAAGTTGATAACCTTAACGATGGCTCAGTTCCATCAAGTGTCCCAGTGAGCTATTTCAGTGAGTCAGCATGCACAATACCAGGGCCTCTCCTAAGTGGAATGCAGCCATCATTAATGGTTTTGAATATACCTGTGCTTTTCCTACTATGACATGTCAACATGTCTGCCGTGAAAAAGGTCTATTGCATAATACCATATCAAATTTAACATATACATACATACATACATACATACATACATACATACATACATACATACATACATACATACACACACACACACTCACCTTAAAGATTATTAGGAACACCTGATTTATTTATTGTATGCAATTATCTAATCAATCAATCACATGGCAGCAGCTTCAATGCATTTAGGGGGGTGGTCCAGGTCTAGACAATCTCCTGAACTCCAAACTGAATGTCAGAATGGGAAAGAAAGGTGATTTAAGCAACTTTGAGCCTGGCATGGTTGTTGGTGCCAGACGGGCTGGTTTGAGTATTTCCCAATCTGCTCAGTTACTGGGATTTTCACCCACAACCATTTCTAGGGTTTACAAAGAATGGTCTGAAAAAGTAAAAACATCCAGTATGCAGCAGTCCTCTGGGCGAAAATGCCTTGTTGATGCTAGAGGTCAGAGGAGAATGGGGCGACTCATTCCAGCTGATAGAAGATCAACTTTGACTCAAATAACCACTCGTTACAACCGAGGTATGCAGCAAAGCATTTGTAAAGCCACAATACACACAACCTTGAGGCGGATGGGCTACACCAGCAGAAGACCCCACTACCACTCATCTCCACTAAAAATAAAAAAAGGAGCTACAATTTGCACAAGCTCACCACAATTGGACAGTTGAAGACTGTAAAAAAGTTGCCTGGTCCGATAAGTCTCGATTTCTGTTGAGACATTCAGATAGTAGAGTCAGAATTTGGCGTAAACAGAATGAGAACATGGATCCGTCATGCCTTGTTACCACTGGGCAGGCTGGTGGTGGTGGTGTAATGGTGTGGGTAATGTTTTCTTGGCACACTTTAGGCCCCTTAGTACCAATTGAGCATCATTTAAATGCCACAACCTACCTGAGCATTGTTTCTGATCATGTCCATCCCTTTATGACCACCATGTACCAATCCTCTGATGGCTACTTCCAGCAGGATAATGCACCGTGTCACAAAGCTCGAATCATTTCAAATTGGTTTCTTGAACATGACAATGAGTTCACTGTACTAAAATGGCCCCCACAGTCACCAGATCTCAACCCAATAGAACATCTTTGGGATGTGGTGGTACAGGAGCTTCGTACCCTGGATCTGCATCCCACAAATCTCCATCAACTGCAAGATGCTAGCCTCTCAATATGAGCCAACATTTCTAAAGAATGCTTCCAGCACCTTATTGAATCAATGCCACGAAGAATTAAGGCAGTTCTGAAGGCAAAAGGGGGTCAAACACGTTATTAGTAAGTTGTTCCTAATAATCCTTTAGGTGAGTGTATATGTATATTGCACCAGTACCCTATCATTGCACATCCTATAACCATAATGTTAAGTACCACAAGTCTTATTTAGTAGTATTAGTCACACATACATCACTGTAGCCACATAGACACACTGCATGTCTTACTTTTTTTCCCTAACAGGAACTCAGGTCCCTCCTCAGGCTACGCTGGTGTTCCAGGTGCTGCTGGTTGATGTGTTCAACCCTAAGGATGACCTAGTTGTGGAGGTGAAGGAGGTGCCTGAAGGCTGCATCCGCAGGACGGTGACTGGAGATTACATCCGCTACCACTACAATGGTACCTTCCAGGACGGCACAGCCTTTGACTCAAGGTAAACCTGAGCTTCCTCCATTCTTAGAAAGCAATAAAATGTAAAGCAAAATTACCGGAGTTTAAAGGGATAGTTAGGATTTTTTTAAGTGTGGTTGTATGAGGTACTTATTCATAGTCAGTGTATTACCCACAGTAGATGGCGGTCGGCACGCCCCAAGTTTGGAGAAGCAGACAGAAGCACTGGCACGGAAGCTAAGCAATGTACTGCTGTGCACGGGGGCAGCAGCTAAATGTATTTTAGTTCGATATACTAAACTTAATACTTTATTACTTTGTCTTCAGACCGTCCTTTCGGACAGGTATCGAGAAGCTGTTGAATATCAATTTTTGCTAAATACTCAAAATTTTAAAACAACTTTAGTTATTTTAAAGGGTTAGTTCGGATCAACCAAAGTCACACACACTAACACAAACAAACTAGCTGATCGAGGCAGCAGTAGACCGACATCTCCAGTGTTCTGTGTGGTAAAAATTATTGTTTTGTCAAATGAGTTGGGTGGGTTTGAAGATAGCATAGATAATGGCTTCAGTTCCCCGTCGGAAAGGGCTGTCTGACAACAAGGTAAAGCCGTGAAAATATTCTAAATATAGCGTACACTTAAACTGATATTAATTTTTTAGGTGGCTAAAATACATTTAGCTGCTGTGCCCGTCCACAGCAATACATTGCTTAGCTTCCGTGCCAGTACTCCTACCTGCTTCTGTAAACTGCGGGTGTTCTGGCTGCCATGTACAATAGACATACACTGACTATGGATAAGTACCTCATACAACCCCACTTCAAAAAATCCTTACTATGCCTTTAACGCTTCCTTTGACAGCTACAAGCGAAACAGCACCTATAACACTTACATCGGCAAGGGATATGTGATCCAAGGGATGGACAAAGCCCTGCATGGGCTGTGCATAGGAGAGAAGAGAAAGATTACCATCCCTCCTCACATGGCGTATGGCCAAGAAGGAGTTGGTGAGTTTGACACATGAATTGGGAGGATTCAAAAGACACTTGGAATGGACCAACATCTTCTTAGTCTTCTTTATGTTTGTAACACTGCCCTGTTTATTTTTTTTTCTCCCACTGTAGGAGACCTCATTCCTAGCTCTGCCGTGCTGGTCTTTCACATTCACGTCATTGATTTCCACAACCCCGAGGACCCAGTCGACATTAAATCTACCTACAAGCCTCAGGATTGCAAAGTGACCAGTGAAGCTGACGATTTGATTCAGTATCGTTATAACTGCTCCATGATGGACGGCACCCTGCTGTACTCCTCGTGAGCGCCCTCTGCTACACTGCATCCTCCTCCTCCTGGTTTATGCATGTAATCATTGCTGGCTCCTTGTCTGACAGATTGCAGTGGGCCTAGAACTGCAGATATTATACAATTTTTATGTATCCCTGACGACCGCACATATGTCTGCTTGGTTCAAGGTTTTGATATAGTGTATGGAAATGTTTAAGTGAGCATTTTAAAAATCCCCATTGTTAAGAGTAGTAACAGTTTATGTGTCCGTTTCCAGGGACCACTACGACTCACCTTCCATCACGACTCTTGGAGCGAATAAGGTGATCCTGGGTTTGGAGAAAGGTTTGAGTGGCATGTGTGTGGGCGAGAGGAGGGAGGTGGTCGTTCCACCACACTGGGGACATGGTGAAAATGGAGGTCAGTCATAGGAACTAGAGATGGCCTGATACCAGTTTTTGCTTCCCGATTCGGATACCTGAATTTGCATATCGGCCGATACCGAGTACCGATCCGATACCAGTGTGTCATATATTTTATTATGTTTTAACAACTGTATACTACTATCCCTGTATGGATGTGATATGATTTATATCTTTGTTGTCGGTCTGGCTCAGGTTAAACTCTTTGTGAAACATGAACAAACACAAACAATGAATGCTACAGAACTTTCTTTTATTCTCCAGTTTGACAGTCAGTTATAACGGAAAAAGAACATAAATAAACTACTTTAACGTAGATTTTCTTTAGGGCTTTATTACGTGGTATCGGATCGGTGCATAAACTCCAGTACTTACCGATGCCTGCGTTTTAGGCAGTATCGGACCATCTCTAATAGGAACTGCTCAGATTGCATTCTGAACACACTTTCTTTTTACCCCAAATTATGTTTTCTCTTCTCTGTTTTGGGGTCTCCAGCTGGAGGAGTTCCCAGGAGTGCAGTGCTCTTCTTTGAGCTGGAGTTAGTGGAGCTGCAGAAGGGTGTGCCTGAAGGCTATATGTTTGTGTGGCTGGGAGATGGCCCTAATCCCCTCTTTCCTGCTATGGACCTCAATGGTGACAAAGAGGTACCTCTAGAGGAGGTAAGCAGACAACTAAATAGTTCTCCGTGCTAAATTTTATCTAAACAGCCTGGGTATAAACGTGCATTTAACATCGCAACGCTTTCTCCAGTTTTCAGCCTTCATCATGCTCCAAGTTGAGGAGGGCAAAGGTCGTCTTCTGCCAGGGTTTGATGCCGACAGCATCATTAAGGACATGTTTAATAACCAGGACCGCAATGAAGATGGGAAGATTGTTGAATATGAACTGAAACTCAAGGTGGATGACGAGCCTGAACAAGTGAAACGAGATGAGCTGTAAAGAGGACTTGTACAGTATTTAATTGTTGGCAAGGAACAGGCATGCAGTGGCTGAGGTCATACCGCCATCTTAGCAACTGTCGTGCAACTAATGTTTCAGAGATTGAAACATTGTTGAGCCTTTATTTAAGGCAGTCAGACAGTTCACTTTGCTAGGTTCTGTTAAAAAAATGTGCAGAGGAAACGGGTTTGAAAATGTGAAAGGAAGAAAAATGGCCTCTAGTGAAATTGTGTTCTGTTGAAAATATTTGCATTGAAGTTTGAAGAAACCATTTGGGCTGGGCCCTACCTTCAGAATATTACTTTATAAAACTAGTAGTCAATGCAGTGCCTCATACAATTGATGAAAAACCACTGGTTGTACAGTATAATTGGGAGTGGCTAGTTTGTACAATATTATTCTTTATTATATTATCTATCATGGAGAAATTGTATCACAAAAAGAGTGTTGTGGAGCATAAAATAAACAGTTTTATAGTAAAATTAAGACACCTACTTTATTTCTTAAATACTGTTTGTGTACAGAGATGTGTATGTGAATTAGTTTGGTAGACTTCAATTGAGTGGCCTAAATCTTTCATCAACATTGTATTCATTAAACCATTTGTAATAAAACATGACATTCAGAAACAGATGGAACCACATTTTATAGTTGGAAGGAACATATAATGAGGTAATGAGTTTAGACAAAAGAAGACAAAACAATGGATGATTGACTGTAAATGGCACATTGTCCACAAATGACAGGGAATCTCTAATATTTTAGTACTTTTGTGTTATTAAACAATTATTAGGTTTTTATGACACTTTTGTGTGTTGCATTGTGTAACTTTATGAAAATCATAGTTAAAATGACTGTGAAGGGGAAATAGTGTGTGCCTGGTTCTGTTTTATATCTCAGTCATTGTGGAGCTTGGCACACATGCACTAGCTGCTATGGGTGGAGAAATGTCCTTAAACATCCGTTTGCATATCGATAGTTGTGTCTGCTCCACCACTCATAGACCTGCTGTCAATGACAAGCTGCTTAATGGACATGGACTCTTAGCAACTCCTCAAATATCTTTACGACAAACGTCAGAACCATGACTTCTTTATGACATTTTTATAGCATACTATGACTTTTTTATGACATACTATATTAGTTTTTATGGCATACTATACTATGACCTTTTTATGATATACTATACTATGAGATTTTATGACATTTATTATGACATACTATACTATGACTCTTTTTGTCACTTTTTTCGACATACTATACTATGACTGTTTTATTCCTTTTTTTGTCATACTATACTATGACTTTTTTTACGAAAACATAAAATTTGTGTCAGGTCAGATAGTTTAGAGTAATTAGAGAATGCTTGGAAAACAGAAGGTTGAGTGTTTGAATCTTATTTGTTTGAGGAAGTTTTGAGGTCCGGTATACTTTATGAAAGAGACAAATATGCCAAAAATAGGGCTTTTTGTGATAAGTTGGTTAGCTTAAAGGGAAAAGAGAATGAATGGGAGATTGAAGGTTGAGTCTTCAAATCCTATAGGTCTGTTTACACTGAGTTAAAGTGACACATATGTCAAAAACTAAGCTTTTGCTTTAGATCACATAGCTTAGAGGGATAAGAGCATGATTAGGAAACCTAAGATTGGGTGTTCAAGTCTTACATGTCTCAGTAAGTTTTAAGGTCCTACATACAAAGTGGAAGAGCCAAATGATGAAAACATAGAAGTGTTTACCAAGAAAGCTAGCCTAGGGTTATAAGTAAATGATTGGGAGACAGAATGTTGGGAGTTCAAAACCTCTATGGTGCAATAGATTTAAAGATGTACTTTACAGAAGTGAAAATTTAAAATTTTTAGACGTGCAATACTATCACTTTTTTATCACTTCTTTCGACATACTATAGTATCACTTATTTCGAACAT